>NW_027516213.1:0-63329 GCF_048772815.1 Callospermophilus lateralis
TCATTGAATGGGGTTGCCAAGTTTCTATGAAATAACATGTTTCGAAATACCAGCAAATATTTTTTCACCCAACCTTGATGATACATGGTGGTAATGATCAGTACACAAATCCCACTTGGCTGAACAAATTTTTTTCTTCTAGGTTGAAGCGTTCGTCTACAGTAGCAGTTTTTATATTTAGGTTTCACTCTGTTCTCCCCTATATTGATATATGAATTTGGAACTCTAAATCCAACATGGTTTGTAGTAGCTCTTTGAAGTTTGACATAATAAAGAAGTTCTCAGTGTTTTCTCTATGGCTTGTTTCCATTTTTAGTAACCCTATTCACAGACTGTGGAAATGCACTTTCATTGAGAGGGTTTGCCAAGCTTCTAAGAAATAAAGAGTTTCCGAAATACCAGCAAATATTTTTTCACCCAATCTTCTAGATACGTGGTGGTAATGATCAGGACAAAAATCCCACTTGGCTCACCAAATTGTGTTCTTCTAGGTTCAAGCGTTCGTCTACAGAAGCAGTTTTTATTTGTAGGTTTCACTGTGTTCTCTCTTATATAGATAGACGAATTTGGAACTCTAAATACAACATGGTTTGTAGTAGCTCTTTGAAACTTGACAAAAAAGTAATTCTCAGTTTTGTCTCTATGGTTTGTTTCCTCTTCAAGTAGCCCTAGGCACAGACTGTGGAAAAGCCTTTCATTGAAAGGGGTTGCCAAGCTTCCAAGAAATAACGAGTTTCCGAAATACCAGCAAATATTTTTTCACCCAATGTTGATGATACTTGGTAGTAATGATCGGTACACAATTCCCACTTGACTCACCAAATTTTGTTCTTCTAGGTTGAAGCGTTCGTCTACAGTTGCAGTTTTTATATTTAGGTTCCACTCTGTTCTCTTCTATATAGATAGATGAATTTGGAACGCTAAATTCAACATGGTTTGTAGTAGCTCTTTGAAAATTGACAAAATAAAGGAGTTCCCAGTTTTGTCTCAATGGTTTGGTTCCTCTTCAAGTAGCCCTAGTCACAGACTGTGGAAAAGCACTTTCATTGAGAGGGGTTGCAAAGCTTCTAAGAAATAACGAGTTTCTGAAATAACAGCAAATATTTTTTCACCCAATCTTGATGATACTTGGTGGTAATGGTCAGTACACAAATCCCACTTGGCTCACCAAATTTTGTTCTTTAGGTTGAAGCGTTCGTCTACAGTAGCAGTTTTTATATTTAGGTTCCACTCTGTTGTCCTCTATATAGATAGATGAATTTGGAACGCTAAATCCAACGTGGTTTGTAGTAGGTTTTTGAAACTTGAAAAAATAAAGGAGTTCTCAGTTTTGTCTCTATGGTTTGTTTCCTATTCAAGTAGACCTAGGCACAGACTGTGGTGAAGCCCTTGAATTGAGAGGGGTTGCCAAGCTTCTAAGAAATAACGAGTTTCCGAAATAACAGCAAATATTTTTTCACCGAATCTTGATGATACGTGGTGGTAATGACAAGTACACATATCCCACTTGGCTCATCAACTTTTGTTCTTGTAGGTTGAAACGTTCCTTTACAGTAGCAGTTTCTATATTTAGGTTTCACTCTTTTCTCTCCTATACAGATAGATGAAGTTGGAACTCTAAATCCAACATGGTTTGTAGTAGCTCTTTAAAACTGGACAAAATAATGGAGTTCTCAGTTTTGTCGCTATGGTTTGTTTTCTCTTCAAGTAGCCCTAGGCACAGACTGTGGAAAAGCACTTTCATTGAGAGGTGTTGCCAAGCTTCTAAGAAATAAAGAGTTTCCGAAATACCAGAAAGTATTTTTTCTCCCAATCTTGATGATACTTGGTGGTAATGATCAGTACAGAAATCCCACTTGGCTCACCAAACATTGTTCTTCTAGGTTGAAGCGTTCGTCTACAGTAGCAGTTTATATATTTAGGTTTCACTGTTTTTTCTCTTATAAAGATAGATTAATTTGGAACTCTAAATCCAAAATGGTTTGTAGTAGTTCTTTGAAACTTGGCAAAATAAAGGAGTTCTCCGTTTTGTCTCTATGGTTTGTTTCCTATTCAAGTAGCCCTAAGAAGAGACTGTGGAAAAGCACTTTCATTGAGAGGGGTTGGCAAGCTTCTAAGAGATAACGAGTTTCCGAAATACCAGCAAATATTTTTTCACCCAATCTTGATGATACGTGGCGGTAATGATCAGTACACAAATCCCACTTGGCTCACCAGATTGTGTTCCTCTAGGTTGAAGCGTTCCTTTCAGTAGCAGTTTTTATATTTAGGTTTCCCTCTGATCTCTCCTATATAAATAGATGAATTTGGAACTCTAAATCCAACATGGTTTGTAGTAGCTCTTTGAAACGTGACAAAATAAAGGAGTTCTCAGTTTTGACTCTATGGTTTGTTTCCTCTTCATGTAGCCCTAGGTACAGACTGTGGAAATGCATTTTCATTGACAGCTGTTGCCAAGCTTCCAAGAAATAACGAGTTTCGGAAATACGAGCAAATATTTTTTCACCCAATCTTGATGATACTTGGTGGAAATAATAGGTTCACAAATCCCAAATTGCTCACCGAATTTTGTTCTTCTAGTTTGAAGCGTTTCTTTACAGTAGCAGTTTATATTTTTATGTTTCACTCTGTTCTCTCTTATATAGATAGATGAATTTGTAACTCTAAATCCAACATGGTTTGCAGTAGCTCTTTGAAACATTACAAAATAAAGAGTTCTCAGTTTTGTCTCTATTGTTTGTTTCTTCTTCAAGTAGCCCTAGGCACAGACTGTGGAAAAGCACTTTCATTGAGAGGGGTTGCCGAGCTTCTAAGAAAGAACTAGTTTCCGAAATACCAGCAAATATTTTTTCACCCAATCTTGATGATACGTGGTGGTAATGACAAGTACACAAATCTCACTTGGCTCACCAAATTTTGTTCTTCTAGGTTGAAGCGTTCGTCTACAATAACAGTTTTTATACTTAGGTTTCACTCTGTTCTCTCCTATATAGATAGATGAATTTGGAACTCTAAATCCAACATGGTTTGTAGTAGCTCTTTGAAAGTTGACAAAAAAAAATAGTTCTCAGTTTTGTCTCTATGGTTTGTTTCCTCTTCAAGTAGCCCTAGGCACAGACTGTGGAAAAGAACTTTCATTGAAAGGGGTTGCCAAGCTTCCAAGGAATAACGATTTTCCGAAATACCAGCAAATATTTTTTCACCCAATCTTGATGATACTTGGTAGTAATGATGAGTACACAAATCCCACTTGACTCACCAAATTTTGTTCTTCTTGTATGAAGCGTTCGTTTACAGTAGCAGTTTATATTTTTAGGTTTCACACTGTTCTCTCTTATATAGATAGATGAATTTGGAACTCTAAATCCAACATGGTTTGCAGTATGTCTTTGAAACTTGACAAAATAAAGGAGTTCTCAGTTTTGTCGCTATGGTTTGTTTCCTCTAAAGTTGCCGTAGGCACAGACTGTGGAAAAGCACTTTCATTGAGAGGGGTTGCCAAGCTTCTAAGAAATAACGAGTTTCCGAAATACCAGCAAATATGTTTCACCCAGTCTTGATGATACGTGGTGGTAATGATCAGTACACAAATCCCACTTGGCTCACCAACTTTTGTTCCTCTAGGTTGAAGCGTTATTCTACAGTAGCAGTTTTTATATTTAGGTTTCCCTCTGTTCTCTCCTATATAGATAGATGAATTTGGATCTCTAAATCCAACATGGTTTGCAGTAGCTCTTTGAAACTTGACAAAATAAAGGAGTTCTCAGTTTTGTCTCTATGGTTTGTTTCCTCTTCAAGTAGCCCTAAGCAGAGTCTGTGGAAAACACTTTCATTGAATGGGGTTGCCAAGTTTCTATGAAATAACATGTTTCGAAATACCAGCAAATATTTTTTCACCCAACCTTGATGATACATGGTGGTAATGATCAGTACACAAATCCCACTTGGCTGAACAAATTTTTTTCTTCTAGGTTGAAGCGTTCGTCTACAGTAGCAGTTTTTATATTTAGGTTTCACTCTGTTCTCCCCTATATTGATATATGAATTTGGAACTCTAAATCCAACATGGTTTGTAGTAGCTCTTTGAAGTTTGACATAATAAAGAAGTTCTCAGTGTTTTCTCTATGGCTTGTTTCCATTTTTAGTAACCCTATTCACAGACTGTGGAAATGCACTTTCATTGAGAGGGTTTGCCAAGCTTCTAAGAAATAAAGAGTTTCCGAAATACCAGCAAATATTTTTTCACCCAATCTTCTAGATACGTGGTGGTAATGATCAGGACAAAAATCCCACTTGGCTCACCAAATTGTGTTCTTCTAGGTTCAAGCGTTCGTCTACAGAAGCAGTTTTTATTTGTAGGTTTCACTGTGTTCTCTCTTATATAGATAGACGAATTTGGAACTCTAAATACAACATGGTTTGTAGTAGCTCTTTGAAACTTGACAAAAAAGTAATTCTCAGTTTTGTCTCTATGGTTTGTTTCCTCTTCAAGTAGCCCTAGGCACAGACTGTGGAAAAGCCTTTCATTGAAAGGGGTTGCCAAGCTTCCAAGAAATAACGAGTTTCCGAAATACCAGCAAATATTTTTTCACCCAATGTTGATGATACTTGGTAGTAATGATCGGTACACAATTCCCACTTGACTCACCAAATTTTGTTCTTCTAGGTTGAAGCGTTCGTCTACAGTCGCAGTTTTTATATTTAGGTTCCACTCTGTTCTCTTCTATATAGATAGATGAATTTGGAACGCTAAATTCAACATGGTTTGTAGTAGCTCTTTGAAAATTGACAAAATAAAGGAGTTCCCAGTTTTGTCTCAATGGTTTGGTTCCTCTTCAAGTAGCCCTAGTCACAGACTGTGGAAAAGCACTTTCATTGAGAGGGGTTGCAAAGCTTCTAAGAAATAACGAGTTTCTGAAATAACAGCAAATATTTTTTCACCCAATCTTGATGATACTTGGTGGTAATGGTCAGTACACAAATCCCACTTGGCTCACCAAATTTTGTTCTTTAGGTTGAAGCGTTCGTCTACAGTAGCAGTTTTTATATTTAGGTTCCACTCTGTTGTCCTCTATATAGATAGATGAATTTGGAACGCTAAATCCAACGTGGTTTGTAGTAGGTTTTTGAAACTTGAAAAAATAAAGGAGTTCTCAGTTTTGTCTCTATGGTTTGTTTCCTATTCAAGTAGACCTAGGCACAGACTGTGGTGAAGCCCTTGAATTGAGAGGGGTTGCCAAGCTTCTAAGAAATAACGAGTTTCCGAAATAACAGCAAATATTTTTTCACCGAATCTTGATGATACGTGGTGGTAATGACAAGTACACATATCCCACTTGGCTCATCAACTTTTGTTCTTGTAGGTTGAAACGTTCCTTTACAGTAGCAGTTTCTATATTTAGGTTTCACTCTTTTCTCTCCTATACAGATAGATGAAGTTGGAACTCTAAATCCAACATGGTTTGTAGTAGCTCTTTAAAACTGGACAAAATAATGGAGTTCTCAGTTTTGTCGCTATGGTTTGTTTTCTCTTCAAGTAGCCCTAGGCACAGACTGTGGAAAAGCACTTTCATTGAGAGGTGTTGCCAAGCTTCTAAGAAATAAAGAGTTTCCAAAATACCAGAAAGTATTTTTTCTCCCAATCTTGATGATACTTGGTGGTAATGATCAGTACAGAAATCCCACTTGGCTCACCAAACATTGTTCTTCTAGGTTGAAGCGTTCGTCTACAGTAGCAGTTTATATATTTAGGTTTCACTGTTTTTTCTCTTATAAAGATAGATTAATTTGGAACTCTAAATCCAAAATGGTTTGTAGTAGTTCTTTGAAACTTGGCAAAATAAAGGAGTTCTCCGTTTTGTCTCTATGGTTTGTTTCCTATTCAAGTAGCCCTAAGAAGAGACTGTGGAAAAGCACTTTCATTGAGAGGGGTTGGCAAGCTTCTAAGAGATAACGAGTTTCCGAAATACCAGCAAATATTTTTTCACCCAATCTTGATGTTACATGGTGGTAATGATCAGTACACAAATCCCACTTGGCTCACCTAATTTTGTTCTTTAGGATGAAGCGTTCGTCTACAGTAGCAGTTTTTATATTTCGGTTTCACTGTGTTCTCTCCTATATAGATAGATGAATTTGGAACTCTAAATCCATCATTGTTTGTAGAATCTCTTTGAAACCTGACAAAATAAAGTAGTTCTCAGTTTTGTCTCTATGGTTTGTTTCCTCCTGACGTAGCCATAGGCACAGACTGTGGAAAAGCACTTTCATTGAAAGAGGTTGCCAAGCTTCTAAGAAATAACGAGTTTCCGAAATACCAGCAAATATTTTTTCACCCAATCTTGATGATACTTGGTGGTAATGATCAGTACACAAATCCCACTTGGCTCACCAATTTGTGTTCTTCTAGGTTGAAGCGTTCGTGTACAGTAGCAGTTTTTATATTTAGGTTCCAATCTGTTCTCTTCTATATAGATAGATGAATTTGGAATGCTAAATCCAACATGGTTTGTAGTAGCTCTTTGAAACTTGACAAAATAAAGGAGTTCTCAGTTTTGTCTCTATGGTTTGTTTCCTCTTAAAGAAGCCCTAGACACAGACTGTGGAGAAGCACTTTCATTTAGAGGGGTTGCCAAGCAATTAAGAAATAACGAGTTTCCGAAATACCAGCAAATATTTTTTCACACAATCTTGATTATACGTGGAGGTAATGACAAGTACACAAATCCCACTTGGCTCACCAAATTTTTTTCTTCTAGGTTGAAGCGTTCCTTCAGAGTAGCAGTATTTATTTTTAGGTTTCACTCTTTTCTCTCCTATATAGGTAGATGAATTTGGAACTCTAAATCCAACATTGTTTGTAGTAGCTCTTTGAAACTTAACAAAATAAAGTAGTTCTCAGTTTTGTCTCTATGGTTTGTTTCCTCCTCAAGTAGCCCTAGGCACAGACTGTGGAAAAGCACTTTCATTGAGAGGGGTTGCCAAGCTTCTAACAAATAAATAGTTTCTGAAAGACCAGCAAATATTTTTTCACCCAGTCTTGATGATACTTGGTAGTAATGATCAGTACACAAATCCCACTTGGCTCACCAAATATTCTTCTTCTAGGTTGAAGCGTTCGTCTTCAGTAGCAGTTTATATATTTAGGTTTCACTGTTTTCTCTCCTATATAGATAGATGAATTTGGAACTCTAAATCCAACATGGTTTGTAGTAGCTCTTTGAAACTTGACAAAAAAAAAGGAGTTCTCACTTTTGTCTCTATGGTTTGTTTCCTCTTCAAGTATCCCTAAGCAGAGTCTGTGGAAAAGCACGTTAATTGAAAGGGGTGCCACGCATCCAAGAAATTACGAGTTTCCGAAATTCGAGCAAACATTTTTTCATTCAATCTTGATGATACGTGGTGGTAACGACAAGTACACAAATCCCACTTGTCTCACCAAATTTTGTTCTTCTAGGTTGAAGCGTTCGTTTACAGTAGCAATTTTTATTTTTAGGTTTCACTCTCTTCTCTTCTATATAGATAGATGAATTTGGAACTCTAAATCCAACATGGTTTCTAGTAGTTCTTTGAAACTTGACAAAATAAAGGAGTTCTCAGTTTTGTCTATGGTTTGTTTCCTCTTCCAGTAGCCCTAAGCAGAGACTGTGGAAAAGCACTTTCATTGAGAGGGGTTGGCAAGCTTCTAAGAGATAACGAGTTTCTGAAATACCAGCAAATATTTTTTCACCCAATGTTGATGGTACATGGTGGTAATGATCAGTACACATATCCCACTTGGCTCACCAAATTTTGTTCTTTTAGGTTGAAGCGTTCGTCTACAGTAGCAGTTTTTATATTTAGGTTTCACTCTGTTCTCTTCTATATAGATAGATGAATTTGGAACCATAAATCCAACATGGTTTGTAGTAGCTCTTTGATACTTGAAAAAATAATGAAGTTCACAGTTTTGTCTCTATGGTTTGTTTCCTCTTCAAGTAGCCCTATTCACAGACTGTGGAAAAGTACTTTCATTGAGAGGGGTTGCCAAGATACCAAGAAATTTCGAGTTTCGGAAATACCAGGAAATATTTTTTTACCCAATCTTGATGATACCCGGTGGTAATGCAGAGTACAAAAATCCCACTTGGCTCACCAAATTTTGTTCTTCTAGGTTGAAGCGGTCGTTTACAGTAGCAGTTTTTATTTTTAGGTTTCACTCTGTTCTCTTCTATATAGATAGAAGAATTTGGAACTCTAAATCCAACATGGTTTGTAGTAGCTCTTTGAAACTTGACAAAATAAAACAGTTCTCAGTTTTGTCTTTATGGTTTGTTTCCTCTTCAAGTAGCCCTAGGCACAGACTGTGGAAAAGCACTTTTATTGAGAAGGGTTGCCAAGCTTCTAAGAAGAAATTCCAGCAAATATTTTTCCCCCAAACTTGATGATACTTGGAGGTAATGATCAGTACACAAATCCCACTTGGCTCACCAAATTTTGTTCTTCTAGGTTGAAGCGTTCGTTTACAGTAGAAGTTTTTATTTTTAGGTTTCACTCTGTTCTCTTCTATATAGATAGAAGAATTTGGAACTCTAAATCCAACATGGTTTGTAGTAGTTCTTTGAAACTTGGCAAAATAAAGGAGTTCTCAGTTTTGACTCTATGGTTTGTTTCCTCTTCAAGTAGCCTTAGGCACAGACTGTGGAAAAGCACTTTCATTGAGAGGGGTTGCCAAGCTTCTAAGAAATAACGAGTTTCCGAAATACCAGCAAATATTTTATCACCCAATCTTGATGATACGTGGTGGTAATGATCAGTACACAAATCCAACTTGGCTCACCAAATTGTGTTCTTCTAGGTTGAAGCGTTCGTCTACAGTAGCAGTTTTTATATTTAGGTCCACTCTGTTCTATTCTATATAGATAGATGAATTTGGAATGCTAAATCCAACATGGTTTGTAGTAGCTCTTTGAAACTTGACAAAATAAAGGAGTTCTCAGTTTTGTCTCTATGGTTTGTTTCCTCTTCAAGTAGCCCTAATCAGAGACTGTGGAAAAGCACTTTCATTGAAAGGGGTTGCCAAGATACCACGAAATTATGAGTTTCGGAAATACCAGGAAATATTTTTTTACCCAATCTTGATGATACCCGGTGGTAATGCAGAGTACAAAAATCCCACATGGCTCACCAAATTTTGTTCTTCTAGGTTGAAGCGTTCGTTTACAGTAGCAGTTTTTATTTTTAGGTTTCACTCTGTTCTCTTCTATATAGTTAGATAAATTTGGAACGCTAAATCCAAAATGGTTTGTAGTAGCTCTTTGAAACTTGACAAAATAAAGGAGTTCTCAGTTTGGTCTCTATGGTTTGTTTCCTCTTCAAGTAGCCCTAGGCACTGACTGTGGAAAAGAACTTTCATTGAGAGGAGTTGCCAAGCTTCTAAGAAAGAACAAGTTTACGAAATACCAGCAAGTATTTTTTCACCCAATATTGATGATACATGGTGGTAATGACATTACACAAATCCCACTTGGCTCAGAAAAATTTCTTCTTCTAGGTTGAAGAATTCCTTTACAGTAGCAGTTTTTATTTTTAGGTTTCACTCTTTTCTCTCCTATATAGATAGATGAATTTGGAACTCTAAATCCATCATGGTTTGTAGTAGCTCTTTAAAACTGGACAAATAAAGTACTTCTCAGTTTTGTCTCTATGGTTTGTTTCCTCTTCAAGTAGCCCTGCACAGACTGTTTAAAAGTACTTTCATTGAGAGGGGTTGCCAAGCTTCTATGAAATAACGACTTTCCGAAATACCAGCAAATGTTTTTTCACCCAATCTTCATGATACGTGGTGGTAATGATCAGTACACAAATCCCACTTGGCTCACCAAATTGTGTTCTTCTAGGTTGAAGCATTCGTCTACAGTAGCACATTTTATATTTAGGTTTCCCTCTGTTCTCTCCTATATAGAAAGATGAATTTTTAACTCTAAATCCAACATGGTTTGCAGTAGCTCTTTGAAACTTGACAAAATAAAGGAGTTCTCAGTTTTGTCTCTATGGTTTGTTTCCTCTTCAAGTAGCCCTAGACACCGACTGTGGAAAAGCACTTTCATTGAGAGAGGTTGCCAAGCTTCTAAGAAATAGCGGGATTCCGAAATACCAGCAAATATTTTTTCAACCAATCTTGATGATACGCGGTTGTAATGATTCGTACACAAATCCCACTTGGCTCACCAAATTGTGTTCTTCTAGGTTGAAGCGTTCGTCTACAGTTGCAGTTTCTATATGTAGGATTCACTCTGTTCTCTCTTATATAGATAGATGAATTTGGAACTCTAAATTCAACATGGTTTGTAGTAGCTCTTTGAAACTTGACAAAATAAAGGAGTTCTCAGTTTTGTCTCTATGGTTTGTTTCCTCTTCAAGTAGCCCTAAGCAGAGACTGTGGAAAAGCACTTTAATTGAAAGGGGTTGCCAAGCTTCCAAGAAATTACGAGTTTCCGAATTACCAGGAAATATGTTTTTACCCAATCTTGATGATACCCGGTGGTAATGCCCAGTACAAAAATCCCACTTGGCTCACCAAATTTTGTTCTTCTAGGTTGAAGCGTTCTCTTACAGTAGCAGTTTTTATTTTTAGGTTTCACTCTGTTCTCTTCTATATAGTTACATGAATTTGGAACGCTAAATCCAAAATGGTTTGTAGTAGCCCTTAGAAACTTGACAAAATAAAGGAGTTCTCAGTTTTGTCTCTATGGTTTGTTTCCTCTTCAAGTAGCCCTAGTCACAGACTGTGGAAAAGCACTTTCATTGAAAGAGGTTGCCAGGTTTTCAAGAAATAACGAGTTTCCGTAATACCAGCAAATATTTTTTCACCCAATCTTGATGATACTTGGTAGTAATGATCGGAACACAAATCCCACTTGACTCACCAATTGTATTCTTCTAGTTTGAAGCGTTTGTTTACAGTAGCAGTTTATATTTTTAGGTTTCACTCTGTTCTATCCTATATCGATAGATAAATTTGTAACTCTAAATCCAACATGGTTTCTAGTAGCTCTTTGAAACTTGACATAATAAAGGAGTTCTCAGTTTTGTCTCTATGGTTTGTTTCCTCTTAAATTAGCCCTAAGCAGAGACTGTGGAAATGCACTTTCATTGAAAGGGGTTGCCTAGCTTCCAAGAAATTACGAGTTTCTGAAATACCAGCAAATATTTTTTCACCCAATCTTGATGATACGTGGTGGTAATGACAAGTACACAAATCCCACTTGGCTCACCGAATTTTGTTCTTCTAGGTTGAAGCGTTCGTCTACAGTAGCAGTTTTCAGTTTTAGGTTTCACTCTGTTCTCTTCTATATAGATAGATGACTTTGGAACGCTAAATCCAACATGGTTTGTAGTAGCTCTTTGATACTTGATAAAATAAAGTAGTTCTCAGTTTTCTCTAGATAGTTTGTTTCCTCTTCAAGTAGCCCTAGGCACAGACTGTAGAGAAGCACTTTCATTGAGAGGGGTTGCCAAGCTTCTAAGAAATAATTAGCTTCCGAAATACCAGCAAATATTTTTTTCACCCAAACTTGAAGATACGTGGTGGTAATGACAAGTACACAAATCCCACTTGACTCAAAAAATTTTGTTCTTCTAGGTTTAAGCATTCCTTTACAGTAGCAGTTTTTATTTTTAGGTTTCACTCTTTTCTCTCCTATATAGATAGAAGATTTTGGAACTCTAAATCCAACATGGTTTGTAGTAGGTCTTTGAAACTTGAAAAAATAAAAAAGTTCTCAGTTTTGTCTCTATGGTTTGTTTACTCTTCAAGTAGCCCTAGGAACAGTCTGTGGAAAAACACTTTCATTGAGAGGGGTTGCCAAGCTTCTAACAAAATAACTAGTTTCCGAAATACCTGCAAATATTTTTTAACCCAGTCTTGATGATACTTGGTAGTAATGATCAGTACACAAAACCCACTTGGCTCACCAAATATTCTTCTTCTAGGTTGAAGCTTTCGTCTTTAGTAGCAGTTTATATATTTAGGTTTCACTCTTCTCTCCTATATAGATAGATGAATTTGGAACTCTAAATCCAACATGGTTTGTAGTACCTCTTTGAAACTTGACAAAATAAAGGAGTTTTCAGTATTGTCTCTATGGTTTGTTTCCTCTCCAAGTAGCCCTAAGCAGAAACTGTGGAAAAGCACTTTCATTGAAAGGGGTTGCCAAGCTTCCAAGAAATAACGAGTTTCCGAAATACCAGCAAATATTTTTTTAAGCCAATCTTGATGATACGTGGTGGTAATGACAAGTACACGAATCTCACTTGGCTCACCAAATTGTGTTCTTCGAGGTTGAAGCGTTCCTTTAAAGTAGCAGTTTATATTTTTAGGTTTCACTCTTTTCTCTCCTATATAGAGAGATGAATTTGGAATTCTAAATCCAACACGGTTTGTAGTAGCTAGTTGAAACTTCAAAAAATAAATGAGATCTCAGTTTTGTCTCTATGGTTTGTTTCTTCTTGAAATATCCCTAGGCACAGACTCTTGAAAAGCACTTTCATTGAGAGGGGTTGCCAAGCTTCTTAGAAATAACGAGTTTCCAAAATACCAGCAAATATTTTTTCACCCAATCTTGATGATACGTGGTTGTAATGATCAGTACACAAATCCCACTTCGCTCACCAAATTTTGTTCTTCTAGGTTGAAGCCATGGTCTACAGTAGCAGTTTTTATATTTAGGTTCCATTCTGTTCTCTTCTATATAGATAAATGAATTTGGAACGCTAAATCCAACATGGTTTGTAATAGCTCTTTGAAACTTGACAAAATAAAGAGTTCTCAGTTTTGTCTCTATGGTTTGTTTCCTCTTCAAGTAGCCGTAGACACAGACTGTGCAGAAGCACTTTCATTGAGAGGGGTTGCAAATCTTCTAAGAAATAACGAGTTTCTGAAATACCAGCAAATATTTTTTCACCCAATCTTGATGATACTTGGTGGTAATGACATTACACAAATCCCACTTGGCTCAGAAATTTTGTTCTTCTAGGTTGAAGAATTCCTTTACAATAGCAGTTTTTATTTTTAGGTTTCACTCTTTTCTCTCCTATTTAGATAGATGAATTTGGAACTCTAAATCCAACATGGTTTGTAGTAGCTCTTTGAAACTTGACAAAATAAAGTACTTCTCAGTTTTGTCTCTATGGTTTGTTTCCTCTTCAAGTAGCCCTGCACAGACTGTTTAAAAGTACTTTCATTGAGAGGGTTTGCCAAGCTTCTAAGGAATAACGACTTTCCGAAATACCAGCAAATGTTTTTTCATGCAATCTTCATGATACGTCGTGGTAATGATCAGTACACAAATCCCAGTTGGCTCAGCAAATTGTGTTCTTCTAGGTTGAAGCATTCATCTACAGTAGCACATTTTATATTTAGGTTTCCCTTTGTTCTCTCCTATATAGATAGATGAATTTGGAACTCTAAATCCAACATGGTTTGCAGTAGCTCTTTGAAACTTGACAAAATAAAGGAGTTCTCAGTTTTGTCTCTATGGTTTGTTTCCTCTTCAAGTAGCCCTAGACACCGACTGTGGAAAAGCACTTACATTGAGAGGGGTTGCCAAGCTTCTAAGAAATAGCGAGATTCCGAAATACCAGCAAATATTTTTTCAACCAATCTTGATGATACGCGGTTGTAATGATCCGTACACAAATCCCACTTGGCTCACCAAATTGTGTTCTTCTAGGTTGAAGCGTTCGTCTACAGTTGCAGTTTTTATATGTAGGTTTCACTCTGTTCTCTCTTATATAGATAGATGAATTTGGAACTCTAAATTCAACATGGTTTGTAGTAGCTCTTTGAAACTTGACAAAATAAAGGAGTTCTCAATGTTGTCTCTATGGTTTGTTTCCTCTTCAAGTAGCCCTAAGCAGAGACTGTGGAAAAGCACTGTAATTGAAAGGGGTTGCCAAGCTTCCAAGAAATTACGAGTTTCCGAAATATCAGGAACTATGTTTTTACCCAATCTTCATGATACCCGGTGGTAATGCCCAGTACAAAAATCCCACTTGGCTCACCAAATTGTGTTCTTCTAGGTTGAAGCGTTCTCTTACAGTAGCAGTTTTTAGTTTTAGATTTCACTCTGTTCTCTTCTATATAGTTAGATGAATTTGGAATGCTAAATCCAAAATGGTTTGTAGTAGCTCTTTGAAACTTGACAAAATAAAGGAGTTCTCAGTTCGGTCTCTATGGTTTGTTTCCTCTTCAAGTAGCCCTAGGCACTGACTGTGGAAAAGCAGTTTCATTGAGAGGGGTTGCGAAGCTTCTAAGAAAGAACGAGTTCCGAAATACCAGCAAGTATTTTTTCACCCAATATTGATGATACGTGGTGGTAAGGACATTACACAAATCCCACTTGGCTCAGAAAATTTTGTTCTTCTTGGTTGAAGAATTCCTTTACAGTAGCAGTTTTTATTTTTAGGTTTCACTCTTTTCTCTCCTATATAGATAGATGAATTTGGAACTCTAAATCCAACATGGTTTGTAGTAGCTCTTTGAAACTTGACAAAATAAAGTACTTCTCAGTTTTGTCTCTATGGTTTGTTTCCTCTTCACGTAGCCCTGCACAGACTGTGGAAAAGTACTTTCATTGAGAGGGGTTGCCAAGCTTCTAAGAAATAACGACTTTCCAAAATACCAGCAAATGTTTTTTCACCCAATCTTGATGATACTTGGTGGTAATGATCAGTACACAAATCCCACTTGGCTCACCAAATTGTGTTCTTCTAGGTTGAAGCGTTCTTCTACAGTTGCAGTTTCTATATGTAGGATTCACTCTGTTCTCTCTTATATAGATAGATGAATTTGGAACTCTAAATTCAACATGGTTTGTAGTAGCTCTTTGAAACTTGACAAAATAAAGGAGTTCTCAGTTTTGTCTCTATGGTTTGTTTCCTCTTCAAGTAGCCCTAAGCCGTGACTGTGGAAAAGCACTTTAATTGAAAGGGGTTGCCAAGCTTCCAAGAAATTACGAGTTTCCAAAATACCAAGAAATATGTTTTTACCCAATCTTGATGATACCCGGTGGTAATGCCCAGTACAAAAATCCCACTTGGCTCACTAAATTTTGTTCTTCTAGGTTGAAGCGTTCTCTTACAGTAGCAGTTTTTATTTTTAGGTTTCACTCTGTTCTCTTCTATATAGTTACATGAATTTGGAACGCTAAATCCAAAATGGTTTGTAGTAGCCCTTGGAAACTTGACAAAATAAAGGAGTTCTCAGTTTTGTCTCTATGGTTTGTTTCCTCTTCAAGTAGCCCTAGTCACAGACTGTGGAAAAGCACTTTCATTGAAAGAGGTTGCCAAGTTTTCAAGAAATAACGAGTTTCCGTAATACCAGCAAATATTTTTTCACCCAATCTTGATGATACTTGGTAGTAATGATCGGAACACAAATCCCACTTGGCTCACCAATTTTATTCTTCTAGTTTGAAGCGTTTGTTTACAGTAGCAGTTTATATTTTTAGGTTTCACTCTGTTCTATCCTATATCGATAGATAAATTTGTAACTCCAAATCCAACATGGTCTCTAGTAGCTCTTTGAAACTTGACATAATAAAGGAGTTCTCAGTTTTGTCTCTATGGTTTGTTTCCTCTTAAATTAGCCCTAAGCAGAGACTGTGGAAATGCACTTTCATTGAAAGGGGTTGCCTAGCTTCCAAGAAATTACGAGTTTCTGAAATACCAGCAAATATTTTTTCACCCAATCTTGATGATACGTGGTGGTAATGACAAGTACACAAATCCCACTTGGCTCACCGAATTTTGTTCTTCTAGGCTGAAGCGTTCGTCTACAGTAGCAGTTTTCAGTTTTAGGTTTCACTCTGTTCTCTTCTATATAGATAGATGACTTTGGAACGCTAAATCCAACATGGTTTTTAGTAGCTCTTTGAAACTTGATAAAATAAAGTAGTTCTCAGTTTTCTCTAGATAGTTTGTTTCCTCTTCAAGTAGCCCTAGGCACAGACTGTGAAGAAGCACTTTCATTGAGAGGGGTTGCCAAGCTTCTAAGAAATAATTAGCTTCCGAAATACCAGCAAATATTTTTTCACCCAAACTTGAAGATACGTGGTGGTAATGACAAGTACAGAAATCCCACTTGGCTCAAAAAATTTTGTTCTTCTAGGTTTAAGCATTCCTTTACAGTAGCAGTTTTTATTTTTAGGTTTCACTCTTTTCTCTCCTATATAGAGAGATAAATTTGGAATTCTAAATCCAACACGGTTTGTAGTAGCTCGTTGAAATTTCAAAAAATAAATGAGATCTCAGTTTTGTCTCTATGTTTTCTTTCCTCTTGAAGTATCCCTAGGCACAGACTCTTGAAAAGCACTTTCATTGAGAGGGGTTGCCAAGCTTCTTAGAAATAACGAGTTTCCAAAATACCAGCAAATATTTTTTCACCCAATCTTGATGATACGTGGTGGTAATGATCAGTACACAAATCCCACTTGGCTCACCAAATTTTGTTCTTCTAGGTTTTAGCGTTCGTCTACAGTGGCAGTTTTTATATTTAGGTTCCATTCTGTTCTCTTCTATATAGATAGATGAATTTGGAACGCTAAATCCAACATGGTTTGTAGTAGCTCTTTGAAACTTGACAAAATAAAAGAGTTCTCAGTTTTGTCTCTATGGTTTGTTTCCTCTTCAAGTAGCCCTAGACACAGACTGTGGAGAAGCACTTTCATTGAGAGGGGTTGCCAAGCTTCTAAGAAATAACGATTTTCTGAAATATCATCAAATATTTTTTCACCCAATCTTGATGATACTTGTTGGTAATGCTCAGTACACAAATCCCACTTGGCTCACCAAATTTTGTTCTTCTATGTTGAAGCGTTCGTCTACAGTAGCAGTTTTTACATTTAGGTTTCACTCTGTTCTCTCCTATATAGATAGATGATTTTGGAACTCTAAATCCAACATGGTTTGCAGTAGTTCATTGAAACTTGACAAAATAAAGGAGTTCTCAGTTTTCTCTCTATGGCTTGTTTCCTCTTCAAGTAGCCCTATTCACAGACTGTGGAAAAGCACTTTCATTGAGAGAGATTGCCAAGATTCTAAGAAATAACGAGTTTCCGAAATACCAGCAAATATTTTTTCACCCAATCTTGATGATACGTGGTGGCAATGATCAGTACCCAAATCCCACTTGGCTCACCAAATTTTGTTCTTCTACTTTGAAGCGTTCGTCTACAGTAGCAGTTTTTATATTTAGTTTCCACTCTGCTCTCTTCTATATAGATAGATGAATTTGGAACGCTAAATCCAACATGGTTTGTAGTAGCTCTTTGAAACTTGACAACATAATGGAGATCTCAGTGATGTCTCTACGGTTTGTTTCCTCTTCAAGTAGACCTAGACACAGAGTGTGGAGAAGCACTTTCATTGAGAGGGTTTGCCAAGCTTCTAAGAAATAACGAGTTTCCGAAATAACAGCAAATATTTTTTCACCCAATCTTGATGATACTTGGTGGTAATGACAAGTACACAAGTCCCACTTGGCTCACCAACTTTTGTTCTTCTAGGTTGAATCGTTCGTCTACAGTAGCAGTTTTTATATTAAGGTTTCACTCTTTTCTCTCCTATATAGATAGATGAATTTGGAACTCGAAATCCAACATGGTTAGTAGTAGCTCTTTGAAACTTGACAAAATAAAGGAGTTCTCAGTTTTGTCTCTATGATTTGTTTCCTCTTCAAGTAGCCCTAGGAACAGTTTGTGGAAAACCACTTTCATTGAGAGGGTTTGCCAAGCTTCTAAGAAATAACGAGTTTCCAAAATACCAGCAAATATTTTAGCACCCAATCTTGATGATACTTGGTGTTAATGATCAGTTTACAAATCCGACTTGTCTCACCAAATTGTGCTCTTCTAGGTTGAAGCGTTCGTCTACAGTAGCAGTTTCTATATGTAAGTTTCACTCTGTTCTCTCCAACACGGTTTGTAGTAGCTCGTTGAAATTTCAAAAAATAAATGAGATCTCAGTTTTGTCTCTATGGTTTCTTTCCTCTTGAAGTATCCCTAGGCACAGACTCTTGAAAAGCACTTTCATTGAGAGGGTCTGCCAAGCTTCTTAGAAATAACGAGTTTCCAAAATACCAGCAAATATTTTTTCACCCAATCTTGATGATACGTGGTTGTAATGATCAGTACACAAATCCCACTTGGCTCACCAAATTTTGTTCTTCTAGGTTTTAGCGTTCGTCTACAGTGGCAGTTTTTATATTTAGGTTCCATTCTGTTCTCTTCTATATAGATAGATGAATTTGGAACGCTAAATCCAACATGGTTTGTAGTAGCTCTTTGAAACTTGACAAAATAAAAGAGTTCTCAGTTTTGTCTCTATGGTTTGTTTCCTCTTCAAGTAGCCCTAGACACAGACTGTGGAGAAGCACTTTCATTGAGAGGGGTTGCAAATCTTCTAAGAAATAACGAGTTTCTGAAATACCAGCAAATATTTTTTCACCCAATCTTGATGATACTTGGTGGTAATGATCAGTACACAAATCCCAGTTGGCTCACCAAATTCTGTTCTTCTAGGTTGAAGCGTTCGTCTACAGTAGCGGTTCATATATTTAGGTTTCACTGTTTTCTCTCTTATATAGATAGATGAATTTGGAACTCTAAATCCAACATGGTTTGCAGTAGTTCTTAGAAACTTGACAAAATAAAGGTGTTCTCAGTTTTGTCTCTATGGTTTGTTTCCTCTTCAAGTAGCCCTAAGCAGAGACTGTGGAAAAGCACTTTCATTGAGAGGGGTTGGAAACTTCTAAGAGATAACGAGTTTCCGAAATACCACCAAATATTTTTTCACCCAATCTTGATGGTACACGGTGGTAATGATCAGTACACAAATCCCACTTTGCTCACCAAATTTTGTTCTTTTAGGTTGAAGTGTTTGTCTACAGTAGCAGTGTTTATATTTAGGTTTCACTCTGTTCTCTTCTATATAGTTAGATGAATTTGGAACGCTAAATCCAACGTGGTTTGTAGTAGGTCTTTGAAACTTGACAAAATAAAGGAGTTCTCAGTTTTGTCTCTATGGTTTGTTTCCTATTCAAGTAGCCCTAGGCGCAGACTGTGGTGAAGCACTTTCATTGAGAGGGGTTGCCAAGCTTCTACGAAATAACGAGTTTCCGAAATACCAGCAAATATTTTTTCACCCAATCTTGATGATACGTGGAGGTAATGATAATGACAAGTACACAAATCCCACTTGGCTCACCAAATTTTGTTCTTCTAGTTTGAATCGTTCCTTCACAGTAGCAGTATTTATTTTTAGGTTCCACTCTTTTCTCTCCTAAATAGATAGATGAATTTGGAACTCTAAATCCAACATTGTTTGTAGTAGCTCTTTGAAACTTGACAAAATAAAGTAGTTCTCAGTTTTGTCCCTATGGTTTGTTTCCTCTTCAAATAGCCCTAGGCACTGACTGTGGAAAAGCACTTTCATTGAGAGGGTTTGGCAAGCTTGTAAGAAATAACGAGTTTCCCCAATACCAGCAAATATTTTTTCACCCAATCTTGATGATACTTGGTGGTAATGATCAGTACGCAAATCTCACTTGGCTCACCAAATTTTGTTCTTCTAGGTTGTAGCGTTCCTTTACAGTAGCAGTTTTTATTTTTTGGTTTCACTCTGTTCTCTCCTATATAGAAAGATGAATTTGGAACTCTAAATCCAACATGGTTTGTAGTAGCTCTTTGAAACGTGACAAAATAAAGGAGTTCTCAGTTTTGTCTCTATGGTTTGTTTCCTCTTCAAGTAGCCCTAGGCACAGACTGTGGAAAAGCACTTTCATTGAGAGGGGTTGCCAAGCTTCTAAGAAATAACGATTTTCTGAAATATCATCAAATATTTTTTCACCCAATCTTGATGATACTTGTTGGTAATGCTCAGTACACAAATCCCACTTGGCTCACCAAATTTTGTTCTTCTATGTTGAAGCGTTCGTCTACAGTAGCAGTTTTTACATTTAGGTTTCACTCTGTTCTCTCCTATATAGATAGATCATTTTGGAACTCTAAATCCAACATGGTTTGTAGTAGTTCATTGAAACTGACAAAATAAAGGAGTTCTCAGTTTTCTCTCTATGGTTTGTTTCCTCTTCAAGTAGCCCTATTCACAGACTGTGGAAAAGCACTTTCATTGAGAGAGATTGCCAAGATTCTAAGAAATAACGAGTTTCCGAAATACCAGCAAATATTTTTTCACCCAATCTTGATGATACGTGGTGGCAATGATCAGTACCCAAATCCCACTTGGCTCACCAAATTTTGTTCTTCTACTTTGAAGCGTTCGTCTACAGTAGCAGTTTTTATATTTAGTTTCCACTCTGCTCTCTTCTATATAGATAGATGAATTTGGAACGCTAAATCCAACATGGTTTGTAGTAGCTCTTTGAAACTTGACAACATAAAGGAGATCTCAGTGATGTCTCTACGGTTTGTTTCCTCTTCAAGTAGACCTAGACACAGAGTGTGGAGAAGCACTTTCATTGAGAGGGTTTGCCAAGCTTCTAAGAAATAACGAGTTTCCGAAATAACAGCAAATATTTTTTCACCCAATCTTGATGATACTTGGTGGTAATGACAAGTACACAAGTCCCACTTGGCTCACCAACTTTTGTTCTTCTAGGTTGAATCGTTCGTCTACAGTAGCAGTTTTTATATTAAGGTTTCACTCTTTTCTCTCCTATATAGATAGATGAATTTGGAACTCGAAATCCAACATGGTTAGTAGTAGCTCTTTGAAACTTGACAAAATAAAGGAGTTCTCAGTTTTGTCTCTATGATTTGTTTCCTCTTCAAGTAGCCCTAGGAACAGTTTGTGGAAAACCACTTTCATTGAGAGGGTTTGCCAAGCTTCTAAGAAATAACGAGTTTCCAAAATACCAGCAAATATTTTACACCCAATCTTGATGATACTTGGTGTTAATGATCAGTTTACAAATCCGACTTGTCTCACCAAATTGTGCTCTTCTAGGTTGAAGCGTTCGTCTACAGTAGCAGTTTCTATATGTAAGTTTCACTCTGTTCTCTCCAACACGGTTTGTAGTAGCTCGTTGAAATTTCAAAAAATAAATGAGATCTCAGTTTTGTCTCTATGGTTTCTTTCCTCTTGAAGTATCCCTAGGCACAGACTCTTGAAAAGCACTTTCATTGAGAGGGGTTGCCAAGCTTCTTAGAAATAACGAGTTTCCAAAATACCAGCAAATATTTTTTCACCCAATCTTGATGATACGTGGTTGTAATGATCAGTACGCAAATCCACTTGGCTCACCAAATTTTGTTCTTCTAGGTTTTAGCGTTCGTCTACAGTGGCAGTTTTTATATTTAGGTTCCATTCTGTTCTCTTCTATATAGATAGATGAATTTGGAACGCTAAATCCAACATGGTTTGTAGTAGCTCTTTGAAACTTGACAAAATAAAAGAGTTCTCAGTTTTGTCTCTATGGTTTGTTTCCTCTTCAAGTAGCCCTAGACACAGACTGTGGAGAAGCACTTCATTGAGAGGGGTTGCAAATCTTCTAAGAAATAACGAGTTTCTGAAATACCAGCAAATATTTTTTCACCCAATCTTGATGATACTTGGTGGTAATGATCAGTACACAAATCCCAGTTGGCTCACCAAATTCTGTTCTTCTAGGTTGAAGCGTTCGTCTACAGTAGCGGTTCATATATTAGGTTTCACTGTTTTCTCTCTTATATAGATAGATGAATTTGGAACTCTAAATCCAACATGGTTTGCAGTAGTTCTTAGAAACTTGACAAAATAAAGGTGTTCTCAGTTTTGTCTCTATGGTTTGTTTCCTCTCAAGTAGCCCTAAGCAGAGACTGTGGAAAAGCACTTTCATTGAGAGGGGTTGGAAACTTCTAAGAGATAACGAGTTTCCGAAATACCACCAAATATTTTTTCACCCAATCTTGATGGTACATGGTGGTAATGATCAGTACACAAATCCCACTTTGCTCACCAAATTTTGTTCTTTTAGGTTGAAGTGTTTGTTTACAGTAGCAGTGTTTATATTTAGGTTTCACTCTGTTCTCTTCTATATAGTTAGATGAATTTGGAACGCTAAATCCAACGTGGTTTGTAGTAGGTCTTTGAAACTTGACAAAATAAAGGAGTTCTCAGTTTTGTCTCTATGGTTTGTTTCCTATTCAAGTAGCCCTAGGCTCAGACTGTGGTGAAGCACTTTCATTGAGAGGGGTTGCCAAGCTTCTACGAAATAACGAGTTTCCGAAATACCAGCAAATATTTTTTCACCCAATCTTGATGATACGTGTTGGTAATGATCAGTACACAAATCCCACTTGGCTCACCAAATTGTGTTCTTCTAGGTTGAAGCGTTCGTCTACAGTTGCAGTTTTTATATTAAGGTTTCCCTGTGTTCTCTCCTATATAGATAGATGAATTTGGAACTCTAAATCCAACATGGTTTGCAGTAGCTCTTTGAAACTTGACAAAATAAAGGAGTTCTCAGTTTTGTCTCTATGGTTTGTTTCCTTTCAAGTAGCCCTAGACACAGACGATGGAGAAGCACTTTCATTTAGAAGGGTTGCAAAGCTTTAAGAAATAACGAGTTTCCGAAATACCAGCAAATATTTTTTCACCCAATCTTGATGATACGTGGAGGTAATGACAAGTACACAAATCCCAATTGGCTCACCAAATTTTGTTCTTCAAGGTTGAAGCGTTCCTTCACAGTAGCAGTATTTATTTTTAGGTTTCACTCTTTTCTCTCCTATATAGAAAGATGAATTTGGAACTCTAAATCCAACATTATTTGTTGTAGCTCTTTGAAACTTGACAAAATAAAGTAGTTCTCAGTTTTGTCCCTACGGTTTGTTTCCTCTTCAAATAGCCCTAGGCACTGACTGTGGAAAAGCTCTTTCATTGAGAGGGTTTGGCAAGCTTGTAAGAAATAACGAGTTTCCCCAATACCAGCAAATATTTTTTCACCCAATCTTGATGGTACTTGGTGGTCATGATCAGTACGCAAATCTCACTTGGCTCACCAAATTTTGTTCTTCTAGGTTGTAGCGTTCCTTTACAGTACCAGTTTTTATTTTTCGGTTTCACTCTGTTCTCTCCTATATAGAAAGATGAATTTGGAACTCTAAATCCAACATGGTTTGTAGTAGCTCTTTGAAACGTGACAAAATAAAGGAGTTCTCAGTTTTGTCTCTATGGTTTGTTTCCTCTTCAAATAGCCCTAGGCACAAACTGTGGAGAAGCACTTTCATTGATAGGGGTTGCCAAGCTTCTAAGGAATAACGAGTTTCTGAAATACCAGCAAATATTTTTTCTCTCAATCTTGATGGTACATGGTGGTAATGATCAGTACAAAAATCCCACTTTTCTCACCCAATTTTGTTTTTCTAGGTTGAAGCGTTCGTTTACAGGAGCAGTTTTTATTTTTCGGTTTCACTTTGTTCTCTCCTATATAGAAAGATAAATTTGGAACTCTAAATCCAACATGGTTTGTAGTAGCTCTTTGAAACTTGAAAAAATAAAGGAATTCTCAGTTTTGTCTCTGTGGTTTGTTCTTCTTCAAGTAGCCCTATTCAAAGACTGTAAAAAAGCACTTTCCTTGAGAGCGGTTACCAAGCATCTAAGAAATAATGAATTTCCGAAATACCAGCCAATATTTTTTCACCCAATCTTGATGATACTTGGTGGTAATGATCGGTACACAAATCCCACTTGACTCACTGAATTTTGTTCTTCTAGGTTGAAGCGTTCATTTACAGTATCAGTTTTTAATTTTAGGTTTCACTCTGTTCTCTCCTATCTAGATAGATGAATTTGGAACTCTAAATCCAACATGGTTTGTAGTAGCTCTTTGAAAGTTGACAAAATAAAGTAGTTCTCACTTTTGTCTCTATGGTTTGTTTCCTCTTCAAGTAGCCCTAGGCAGAGACTGTGGAAACGCACTTTCATTGAGAGTGGTTGCCAAGCTTCCAAGAAATAACGAGTTTCCGAAATACCAGCAAGTACTTTTTCACCCAATGTAGATGATACGTGATGGTAATGATCAGTACACAAATCCCATTTGGCTCACCAGATTGTGTTCTTCTAGGTTGAAACGTTCGTCTACAGTAGCAGTTTTTATATGTAGGTTTCACTCTGTTCTCTCTTATATAGATAGATGAATTTGGAACTCTAAATCCAACATGGTTTGCAGTAGCTCTTTGAACTTGACAAAATAAAGGAGTCTCATTTTAGACTCTATGGTTTGTATCCACTTCAAGTAGCCCTAGGCACAGACTGAGGTAAAGCACTTTCATTGAAAGTGGTTGCCAAGCTTCCAAAAAATAACGAGTTTCCGAAATACAAGCAAATATTTTTTCACCCAATCTTGATGATACGTGGTGGTAATGACAAGTACACAAATCCCACTTGGCTCTCCAAATTTTGTTCTTCTAGGTTGAAGCGTTCGTCTACAGTAGCAGTTTTTATTTTTAGGTTTCACTCTGTACTCACCTATATAGATAGATGAATTTGGAACTCTAAATCCAACATGGTTTGTAGTAGCTCTTTGAACGTGACAAAGTAAAGGAGTCTCATTTTAGTCTCTATGGTTTGTTTTCTCTCCTGGTAGCCCTAAGCAGAGACTGTGGAAAAGCACTTTCATTGAGAGGGGTTGCCAAGCTTCTAAGGAATAACGAGTATCCGAAATATCAGCAAATATTTTTTCACCCAATCTTGATGGTACATGGTGGTAATGATCAGTACACAAATCCCACTTTTCTCACCCAATTTTGTTTTTCTAGGTTGAAGCGTTCCTTTAGAGTAGCAGTTTTTATTTTTCGGTTTCACTCTGTTCTCTCCTGTATAGAAAGATAAATTTGGAACTCGAAATCCAACATGGTTTGTAGTAGCTCTTTGAAACTTGAAAAAATAAAGGAGTTCTCAGTTTTGTCTCTATGGTTTTTTTCCTCTACTAGTAGCCCTATTCACAGACTGTAAAAAAGCACTTTCCTTGAGAGCGGTTACCAAGCTTCTAAGAAATAACGAGTTTCCGAAATACCAGCCAATATTTTTTCACCCAATCTTGATGATACTTGGTGGAAGTGATCACTACACAAATCCCACTTGGCTCACCAAATTTTGTTGTTGTACGTTGAAGTGTTCTTCTACAGTAGCAGTTTTTATTTTTAGGTTTCTCTCTGTTAACTTCTATATAGATAGATGAATTTGGAACTCTAATTCCAACATGGTTTGTAGTAGCTCTTTGAAACTTGACAAAATAAAGTAGTTTTCAGTTTTGTCTCTATGGTTTGTTTTCTCTTCAAGTAGCCCTAGGCAGAGACTGTGGAAAAGCACTTTCATTGAGAGGGGTTGCCAAGCTTCCAAGAAATAACGAGTTTCCGAAATACCAGCAAATATTTTTTCAAGCAATCTTGATGATACGTATTGGTAATGACAAGTACACAAATCCCAATTGGCTTACCAAATTTTGTTCTTCTAGGTTGAAGCGTTCGTATACCATAGTAATTTTTATTTTTAGGTTTCCCTTTGTTCTGTCCTGTATAGATAGATGAATTTGGAACTCTAAATTCAACATGGTTTCTAGTAGCTCTTTGAAACATGACAAAATAAAATAGTTCTCAGATTTGTCTCTATGGTTTGTTTCCTCTTCAAGTAACAATAGGCACAAACTGTGGAAAAGCACTTTCATTGAGATCGGTTGCCAAGCATCTAAGGAATAACGAGTTTACAAAATACCAGCAAATATTTTTTCACCCAATCTTGATGATACTTGGTGGTAATGATCAGTACACAAATCCCACTTGGCTCACCAAATTTTGTTCTTCTAAGTTTAAGCTTTCGTCTACAGTAGCAGTTTTTATATTTACATTTCACTCTGTTCTCCCCTATATAGATAGATGAAATTGGAACTCTAAATCCAACATGGTTTGTAGTAGCTCTTTGAAACTTGAGAAAATAAGGTATTTCTCAGTTTTGTCTCTATGGTTTGTTTCCTCTTAAAGTAGCCCTAGGCACAGACTGTGGAAAAGCACTTTCATTGAGAGGGGTTGCCAAGCTTCTAAGAAATAACGAGTTTCCGAAATACCAGCAAATATTTTTCACCCAAACTTGATTAAACTTGGTGGTAATGATCAGTACACAAATCCCACTTGGCTGACCAAATTGTGTTCTTCTAGGTTGAAGCTTTCGTCTACAGTAGCAGTTTTTATACATAGGTTTCACTCTGTTCTCTCTTATATAGAGAGATGAATTTGCAACTCTAAAACCAACATGGTTTGTAGTAGCTCTTTGAAACATGACAAAATATAGAAGTTCTCAGTTTTGACTCTATGGTTTGTTTCCTCTTCATGAAGCCTTATGAACAGATTGTGGAAAAGCACTTTCATTGAAAGGGCTTGCCAAGCTTCTAAGACATAACGAGTTTCCGAAATACCAGGAAATATTTTTTCACCCAATCTTGGTGATACGTGGTGGTAATGATCAGTAGACAAATCCCACTTGGCTCACCAAATTGTGTTCTTCGAGGTTGAAGCGTTCGTCTACAATAGCAGTTTTTATATCTAGGTTTCTCTCTGTTCTCTCTTATATAGATAGAAGAATATGGAACTCTAAATCCAAATGGTTTGTAGTAGCTCTTTGAAACTTGACAAAATAAAGTAGTTCTCAGTTTTGCCTCTATGTTTGTTTTCCTCTTTAAGTATCCCTAAGTACAGACTGTGGAAAAGCACTTTCATTGAGAGGGGTTGCCAAGCTTCCAAGAAATTACGAGTTTCTGAAATACCAGCAAATATTTTTTCACCCAATCTTGATGATACTTGGTGGTAATGATTAGTACAAAAATCCCACTTGGCTCACCAAATTTTGTTCTTCTTGTTTGAAGCTTCGTCTACAGTAGCAGTTTTTATATTTAGGTTTCCCTCTGTTGTCTCCTATATAGATAGATGAATGTGGAACTGTAAATCCAACATGGTTTGTGGTAGCTCTTTGAAACTTGTCAAAAAATTAGTTCTCAGTTTTGTCTCTATGGTTTGTTTCCTCTTCAATAGCCCAAAGCAAAGACTGTTGAAAAGCACTTTCATTAAAAGGGTTTGCCAAGCTTTCAAGATATTAAGATTTTCCGAAATACCAGCAAATATTTTTTCACCCAATCTGGAAGATACAGGGTGGTAATGACAAGTACACAAATCCCACTTGGATCACCAAATTTTGATCTTCTAGGATGAAGCGTTCGTTTACAGTAGCATTTTTTATTTTTAGGTTTCACCCTGTTCTCTCCTATACAGATATATGAATTTGGAACTTTAAATCCAACATGGTTTGTAGTAGCTCTTTGAAACTTGACAAAAAAAAGTAGATCTCAGTTTTGTCTCTATGGTTTGTTTCCTCTTCAAGTAGTTCAAGTCACAGAGTGTGGAAAAGCACTTTCATTGAGAGGGGTTGCCAAGCTTCTAAGAAATAACGAGTTTCCGAAATACCAGCAAATATTTTTTTCACCCAATCTTGATGATGCTTGGTGGTAATGGTCAGTACACAAATCCCACTTCGCTCAAAAATTGTGTTCTTCTTGGTTGAAGCGTTCGTCTACAGTAGCAGTTTTTATATATAGGTTTCCGTCTAATCTCTCTTATATAGATAGAAAAATTTGGAACTCTAAACCCAACATGGTTTGTAGTAGCTCTTTGAAACTTGACAAAATAAACTAGTTCTCAGTTTTGTCTCTATGATTTGTTTCCTCTTCAAGTAGCAGTAAGCAGAGACTGTGGAACAGCAATTTCATTGAAAGCGGTTGCCAGGCTTCCAAGATATTACGAGATTCCGAAATACTAGCAAATATTTTTTCACGCAATCTTGATGATACTTGGCGTTAATGATCGGTACACAAATCCCACTTGAATCACCAAATTTTGTTCTTCTAGTTTGAAGCGTTCATTTACAGTAGCAGTTTATATTTTTAGGTTTCACTCTGTTCTCTCCTATATAGATAGATGAATTTGGAACGCTAAATCCAACATGGATTGTAGTAGCTTTTGAAACTTGACAAAATAAAGTAGTTCTCAGTTTTGTCTCTATGGTTTGTTTCCTCTTCAACTAGACCTATGCACAGACTGTGGAAAAGCACTTTCATTGAGAGGGTTTACCAAGCTTCCAAGAAATAACGAATTTCCGAAATACCAGCAAATATTTTTTCACCCAATCTTGATGATACTTGGTGGTAATGATCAGTACACAATTCCAACTTGGCTCACCAAATTTTGTTCTTCTAGGTTGAAGCGTTCGTCTACAGTAGCAGTTTTTATATTTAGGTTTCACTCTGTTCTCTCCTATATAGATAGATGAATTTGGAACTCTAAATCCTACATGGTTTGTAGTAGCTCTTTGAAAATTCACAAAACAAAGTAGTTCTATGTTTTGTCTCTATGGTTTGTTTCCTCTTCAAGTAGACCTAGGCACAGACTGTGGAAAAGCACTTTCATTGAAAGGGGTTGCCAACTTCCAAGAAATTACGATTTTCCAAAATACCAGCAAATTATTTTTCCCCCAATCTTGATGATACGTGGTGGTAATGACAAGTACACAAATCTCACTTAACTCACCAAATTTTGTTCTTCTAGGTTGAAGCGTTCGTCTACAGTAGCAGTTTTTATATGTAGGTTTCACTCTGTTCTCTCTTATGTAGATAGATGAATTTGGAACTCTAAAGCAACAGGGTGTTTAGTAGCTCTTTGAAACTTGACAAAATAAAGTAATTCTCAGTTTTGTCTCTATGGTTTGTTTCCTCTTAAAGTACCCTAGGCACAGACTGTAGAAAAGCATTTTCATTGAAAGTTGTTGCCAAGCTTCCAAGAAATAACGAGTTTCCGAAATACCAGCAAATATTTTTTCACCCAATCTTGATGATACTTGGTGGTAATGACAAGTACACAAATCCCACTTGGCTCACCAAATTTTGTTCTTCTAGTTTGAAGCGTTCGTTTACAGTAGCAGTTTATATTTTTAGGTTTCCCTCTGTTCTCTCCTGTATAGATAGATGAATTTGGAACTCTAAATCCAACATGGTTTGTAGTAGCACTTTGAAACTTGACAAAAAAATGGTGTTCTCAGTTTTTTCTCTATGGTTTGTTTCCTCTTCAAGTAGCCCAAGGCACAGACTTTGGAATAGCACTTTCATTGAGAGGGGTTGCCAAGCTTCCAAGAAATAACGAGTTTCCGAAATACCAGCAAATATTTTTTAACCCAATCTTGATGATACTTCTACGTAATGATCGGTGCACAAATCCCACTTGGCTCACCAAATTTTGTTCGTCTAGGTTGAAGCGCCCGTCTACAGTAGCAGTTTATATTTTTAGGTTTCCCTCTGTTCTCTCCTATATAGATAGATGAATTTGGAACTCTAAATCCAACATGGTTTAGTAGCTCTTTGAAACTTGACAAAATAAACTAGTTCTCAGTTTTGTCTCATGGTTTGTTCCCTCTTCAAGAAGAACTAGGCACAGACTGTGTTAAAGCACTTTCATTGAAAGGGGTTGCCAAGCTTTCAAGAAATAACGAGTTTCCGAAATACTGGCAAATATTTTTTCACCCAATCTTGATGATACTTGGCGGTAATGATCGGTACACAAATCCCACTTGAATCACCAAATTTTGTTCTTCTAGTTTGAAGCGTTCGTTTACAGTAGCAGTTTATATTTTTAGGTTTCACTCTGTTCTCTCCTATATAGATAGATGAATTTGGAACGCTAAATCCAACATGGATTGTAGTAGCTTTTGAAACTTGACAAAATAAAGTAGTTCTCAGTTTTGTCTCTATGGTTTGTTGCCTCTTGAACTAGACCTATGCACAGACTGTGGAAAAGCACTTTCATTGAGAGGGTTTACCAAGCTTCCAAGAAATAACGACTTTCCAAAATACCAGCAAATATTTTTTCACCCATCTTGATGATACTTGGTGGTAATGATCAGTACACAATTCCAACTTGGCTCACCAAATTTTGTTCTTCTAGGTTGAAGCGTTCGTCTACAGTAGCAGTTTTTATATTTAGGTTTCACTCTGTTCTCTCCTATATAGATAGATGAATTTGGAACTCTAAATCCAACATGGTTTGTAGTAGCTCTTTGAAAATTCACAAAACAAAGTAGTTCTATGTTTTGTGTCTATGGTTTGTTTCCTCTTCAAGTAGACCTAGGCACAGACTGTGGAAAAGCACTTTCATTGAGAGGGGTTGCCAAGCTTCTAAGAAATAACGAGTTTTTGAAATACCAGCAAATATTTTCTCACCCTATCTTGATGAAACTTTGTGGTAATGATCGGTAAACAAATCCAACTTGACTCACCAAATTTTGTTCTTCTAGTTTGAAGCGTTCGTTTACAGTAGCAGTTTATATTTTTAGGTTTCCCTCTGCTCTCTCCTATATAGATAGATGAATATGGAACTCTAAATCGAACATGGTTTGTAGTAGCTCTTTGAAACTTGACAAAAAAAAGTAGTTCTCAGTTTTGTCTCTATGATTTGTTTCCTCTTCAAGTAGCCCAAACAGTGACTGTAAAAAAGCACTTTCATTGAAAGAAGTTGCCAACTTCCAAGAAATTACGATTTTACGAAATACCAGCAAATTGTTTTTCACCCAATCTTGATGATACGTGGTGGTAATGACAAGTAGACAAATCTCACTTGACTCACCAAATTTTGTTCTTCTAGGTTGAAGCGTTCGTCTACAGTAGCAGTTTTTATATGTAGGTTTCACTCTGTTCTCTCTTATATAGATAGATGAATTTGGAACTCTAAAGCAACATGGTTTTTAGTAGCTCTTTGAAACTTGACAAAATAAAGTAATTCTCAGTTTTGTCTCTATGGTTTGTTTCCTCTTAAAGTACCCTAGGCACAGACTGTAGAAAAGCATTTTCTTTGAAAGTTGTTGCCAATCTTACAAGAAATAACGAGTTTCCGAAATACCAGCAAATATTTTTTCACTCATTCTTGATGATACTTGGTGGTAATGACAAGTACACAAATCCCACTTGGCTCACCAAATTTTGTTCTTCTAGTTTGAAGCGTTCGTTTACAGTAGCTGTTTATATTTTTAGGTTTCCCTCTGTTCTCTCCTATATAGATAGTTGAATTTGGAACTCTAAATCCAACATGGTTTGTAGTAGCACTTTGAAACTTGACAAAAAAAAAGGAGTTCTCAGTTTTTTCTCTATGGTTTGTTTCCTCTTCAAGTAGCCCAAGGCACAGACTTTGGAATAGCACTTTCATTGAGAGGGGTTGCCAAGCGTCTAAGAAATAACGAGTTTCCGAAATACCAGCAAATATTTCTTCACCCAATTTTGATGATAATTTCCGGTAATGATCGGTACACAAATCCCACTTGAATCACCAAATTTTGTTCTTCTAGGTTTAAGCGTTCGTCTACAGTAGCAGTTTTTATACTTAGGTTTCACTCTGTTCTATCCTATATAGATAGATGAATTTGGAACTCTAAATCCAACATTGTTTGTAGTAGCTCTTTGAAACTTGACAAAATATAGTAGTTCTCATTTTTGTTTCTATGGTTTGTTCCCTCTTCAAGAAGAACTAGGAACAGACTGTGTAAAAGCACTTTCATTGAAAGGGATTTCCAAGCTTCCAAGAAATAACGAGTTTCCGAAATACCAGCAAATATTTTTTCACCTAATCTTGATGATACTTGGCGGTAATGATCGGTACATAAATCCCACTTGAATCACCAAATTTTGTTCTTCTAGTTTGAATCGTTCGTTTACAGTAGCAGTTTATATTTTTAGGTTTCCCTCTGTTCTCTCTTATATAGATAGATGAATTTGGAACTCTAAATCCAACATGGTTTGTAGTAGCTCTTTGAAACTTGAGCAAAAAAAAGTAGTTCTCAGTTTTGTCTCTATGGTTTGTTTTCTCTTCAAGTAGCCCTAAGCAGAGACTGTGGAAAAGCACTTTCATTGAAAGGGGTTGCCAAGTTTCCAAGAAATTACGAATTTCCGAAATAACAGCAAATATTTTTTCACCCAATCTGGATGATACATGGTGGTAAATACAAGCACACAAATCCCACTTGGCTCACCAAATTTTGTTCTTCTAGGTTGAAGCGTTAGTCTATAGTAGCAGTTTTTATATTTAGGTCTCACTCTGTTTCTCCTATATAGATAGATGAATTTGGAACTCTAAATCCAACATGGTTTGTAGTAGCCCTTTGAAACTTGACAAAAAAGTAGTTCTCAGTATTGTCTGTATGATTTGTTTTCTCTTCAAGTAGCCCTAAGCAGAGACTGTGGAAAAGCACTTTCATTGAGAGGGGTTGCCAAGCTTCTAAGAAATAACGAGTTTCTGAAATACCAGCAAATATTTTTTCACCCAATCTTGATGATACTTGGTGGTAATGATCAGTACACAATACCACTAGGCTCACCAAATTTTGTTCTTCTAGGTTGAAGCTTTCGTCTACAGTAGCAGTTTTTATATCTAGGTTTCCCTCTGTTCTCTCCTATATAGATAGATGAATTTGGAACTCTAAATGCAACTTGGATTGTAGTAGCTCTTTGAAACATGACAAAATAAAGAAGTTCTCAGTTTTGTCTCTATGGTTTGTTTCCTATTCTAGTAGCCCTATGCAGAGAGTGTAAAAAAGCACTTTCATTGAAAGGGGTTGCCAAGCTTCCAAGAAATTATGAGTTTCCGAAATACCTGCAAAAAATTTTTCACCCAATCTTGATGATACGTGGTGGTAATGACAAGTACACAAATCTCACTTGACTCACCAAATTTTGTTCTTCTAGGTTGAAGCGTTCGTTTACAGTAGCAGTTTTTATTATTAGGTTTCCCTCTATTCTCATTTATACAAATGATGAAATTGGAACCCTAAATCCAACATGGTTTGTAGTAGCTCTTTGATATTGACAAAATAAAGGAGTTCTCAGTTTTGTCTCTATGGTTTGTTTCCTCTTCAAGTAGCCCTAGGCACAGACTGTGGAAAGCCCTTTCATTGAGAGGCGTTGCATAGTTTCTAAGGAAGATCGAGTTTCCGAAATACCAGCAAATATTTTTTCACCCAATCTAGATGATACTTGGTTTTAATGAAAAGTACACAAATCCCACTTGGCTCACCAAATTTTGATCTTCTAGGTTGAAGCGTTCGTCTACAGTAGCAGTTTTTTTATTTAGGTTTCACTCTGTTATCTCTTATATAGATAGATGAATTTGGAACTCTAAATCAACATGCTTTGAGGTAGCTCTTTAAAACTTGACAAAAAAAATTAGTTCTCATTTTGTCTCTATGGTTTGTTTCCTCTTCAAGTAGCCCTAAGCAGAGACTGTGGAAAAGCACTTTCATTGAATGGGGTTGCCAAGCTTCCGATAAATTACCAGTTTTTGAAATACCAGCAAATATTTTTTCAACCAATCTTGATGATACGTGGTGGTTATTACAAGTACACAAATCCCACTTGGCTCACCAAATTGTGTTCTTCTAGTTTGAAGCGTTCGTTTACAGTAGCAGTTTATATTTTTAGGTTTCGCTCTGTTCTCTCCTATATAGATAGATGAATTTGGAACTCTAAATCCAAAATGGTTTGTAGTAGCTCTTTGAAACTTGACAAAAAAAAAGTAGTTCTCAGTTTTGTCTCTATGATTTGTTTTCTCTTCAAGTTGCCCTAAGCTGAGACTGTAAAAAAGCAATTTCTTTTAAAGGGGGTGCCAAACTTCCAAGAAATTACGAGTTTCCGAAATACCAGCAAATAATTTTTCACCCAATCTTGATGATACGTGGTGGTAATGACAAGTACACAAATCTCACTTGGCTCACCAAATTTTGTTCTTCTAGGTTGAAGCGTTCGTTTACAGTAGCAGTTTTTATTTTTCGGTTTCCCTCTGTTCTCTCCTATATAGATAGATGAATCTGGAACTCTAAATCCAACATGGTTTGTAGTAGCTCTTTGAGACTTGACAAAATAGAGGAGTTCTCAGTTTTGTCTCTATGGTTTGTTTCCTCTTCACGTAGCCCTAGGCACAGACTGTGGAAAGCACTTTCATTGAGAGGGGTTGTCTAGCTTCTAAGAAATAATGAGTTTCCCAAATACCAGCAAATGTTTTTTAACCCAATCTTGATGATACTTGGTGGTAATGATCACTACACAAATCCCACATGGTTCACCAAATTTTGTTCTTCTAGTTTGAAGCGTTCGTCTACAGTAGCAGTTTTTATATTTAGGTTTCCCTCTTATATACATAGATGAATTTGGAACACTAAATCCAACATGGTTTGTAGTAGCTCTTTGAAACATACAAAATAAAGGAGTTTTCAGTTTTGTCTCCACGGTTTGTTTCCTCTTCAAGTAGCCCTAAGCAGAGACTGTGGAAAAGCACTTTCATTGAAAGGGGTTGCCAAGCTTCCAAGAAATTACGAGTTTCCGAAATACCAGCAAATATTTTTTCACCCAATCTTGATGATACGTGGTGGTAATGACAAGTACACCAATCCTACTAGGATCACCAAATTTTGTTCTTCTAGTTTGAACCGTTTGTTTACAGTAGCAGTTTTTATTTTTAGGTTTCACTCTGACGCTCCTATATAGATACATGAATTTGGAATGCTAAATCCAACATGGATTGTAGTAGCTCTTTGAAACTTGACAAAATAAAGTAGTTCTCAGTTTTGTCTCTATGGTTTGTTTCCTCTTCAACTAGCCCTATGCACAGACTGTGGAAAAGCACTTTTATTGAGAGGGGTTGCCAAGCTTCTAAAAAATTACGAGTTTCCCAAATACCAGCAAATATTTTTTCACCCAATCTTCATGATACTTGGTGGTAATGATCGGTACACAAATCACACTTGACTCACCAAATTGTGTTCTACTAGTTTGAAGATTTCGTTTACAATAGCAGTTTATATTTTTAGGTTTCCCTCTGTTCTCTCCTATATAGATACATGAATTTGGAACTCTAAATCCAACATGGTTTGTAGTAGCTATTTAAAACTTGACAAAAATGTAGTTCTCAGTTTTGTCTCTATAATTTGTTTCCTCTTCTAGTAGCACTATGCAGAGACTGTAAAAAATCACTTTCATTGAAAGGGGTTGCCAAGCTTCCAAGAAATTACGAGTTTCCGAAATACCAGCAAATAATTTTTCACCCAATCTTGATGATACGTGGTGGTAATGACAAGTACACAAATATCACTTGACTCACCAAATTTTGTTCTTCTAGGTTGAAGCGTTCGTTTACAGTAGCAGTTTTTATTTTTAGGTTTCCCTCTGTTCTCTCCTATACAGATAGATGAAATTGGAACCCTAAATCCAACATGGTTCGTAGTAGCTCTTTGATATTGACAAAATAAAGGAGTTCTCAGTTTTGTCTCTATGGTTTGTTTCCTCTTCAAGTAGCCCTAGGCACAGACTCTGGAAAGCCCTTTCATTGAGAGGCGTTGCCTAGCTTCTAAGGAAGATCGAGTTTCCGAAATACCAGCAAATATTTTTTCACCCAATCTTGATGATACTTGGTGGTAATGATCAGTACAGAAATCCCACTTGGCTCACCAAATTTTGCTCTTCTACGTTGAAGCATTCGTCTACAGTAGCAATTTTTATATTTAGGTTTCCCTCTGTTCTCTCCTATATAGATAGATGAATTTGGAACTCTAAATGCAACTTAGATTGTAGTAGCTCTTTGAAACTTGACAAAATAAGAAGTTCTCAGTTTTGTCTGTATGGTTTGTTTCCTCTTCAAGTAGCCCTAGGCACAGACTGTGAAAAGCACTTTCATTGAGAGGGGTTGTCTAGCTTCTAAGAAATAATGAGTTTCCGAAATACCAGCAAATATTTTTTAACCCAATCTTGATGATACATGGTGGTAATGATCACTACACAAATCCCACAAGGTTCACCAAATTTTGTTCTTCTAGTTTGAAGCGTTGGTCTACAGTAGCAGTTTTTATATTGAGGTTTCCCTCTATTCTCTCCTATATACATAGATGAATTTGGAACGCTAAATCCAACATGGTTTGTAGTATCTCTTTGAAACATGACAAAATAAAGTAGTTCTCAGTTTTGTCTCCATGGTTTGCTTCCTCTTCAACTAGCCCTAGGCAAAGACTGTGGAAAAGCACTTTCATTGAGAGGGGTTGCCAAGCGTCTAAGAAATAACGAGTTTCCGAAATACCAGCAAATATTTCTTCACCCAATTTTGATGATACTTCCCGGTAATGATCGGTACAGAAATCCCACTTGAATCACCAAATTTTGTTCTTCTAGGTTTAAGCGTTCGTCTACAGTAGCAGTTTTTATACTTAGGTTTCACTCTGTTCTATCCTATATAGATAGATGAATTTGGAACTCTAAATCCAACATTGTTTGTAGTAGCTCTTTGAAACTTGACAAAATATAGTAGTTCTCATTTTTGTTTCTATGGTTTGTTCCCTCTTCAAGAAGAACTAGGAACAGACTGTGTAAAAGCACTTTCATTGAAAGGGATTGCCAAGCTTCCAAGAAATAACGAGTTTCCGAAATACCAGCAAATATTTTTTCACCTAATCTTGATGATACTTGGCGGTAATGATCGGTACATAAATCCCACTTGAATCACCAAATTTTGTTCTTCTAGTTTGAATCGTTCGTTTACAGTAGCAGTTTATATTTTTAGGTTTCCCTCTGTTCTCTCTTATATAGATAGATGAATTTGGAACTCTAAATCCAACATGGTTTGTAGTAGCTCTTTGAAACTTGAGCAAAAAAAAGTAGTTCTCAGTTTTGTCTCTATGGTTTGTTTTCTCTTCACGTAGCCCTAAGCAGAGACTGTGGAAAAGCACTTTCATTGAAAGGGGTTGCCAAGTTTCCAAGAAATTACGAATTTCCGAAATAACAGCAAATATTTTTTCACCCAATCTGGATGATACATGGTGGTAAATACAAGCACACAAATCCCACTTGGCTCACCAAATTTTGTTCTTCTAGGTTGAAGCGTTAGTCTATAGTAGCAGTTTTTATATTTAGGTCTCACTCTGTTTCTCCTATATAGATAGATGAATTTGGAACTCTAAATCCAACATGGTTTGTAGTAGCCCTTTGAAACTTGACAAAAAAGTAGTTCTCAGTATTGTCTGGTATGATTTGTTTTCTCTTCAAGTAGCCCTAAGCAGAGACTGTGGAAAAGCACTTTCATTGAAAGGGGTTTCTAAGCTTCCAAGAAATTACAAGTTTCCGAAATACCTGCAAATATTTTTTCACCCAATCTGGATGATACGTGGTGGTAATGACAATTACACAAATCCCACTAAGCTCACCAATTTTTTTTTCTTCAAGTTTGGAGCGTTCGTTTACAGTAGCAGTTTTTATTTTTAGGTTTCACTCAGTTCTCTCATATATAGATAGATGAATTTGGAACTCTAAATCCAACATGGTTTGTAGTAGCTCTCTGTAACTTGACAAAATAAAGGAGTTCTCAGTTTTGTCTCTATGGTTTGTATCTTCTTCAATAGCCCTAGGGACAGACTGTGGAAAAGCACTTTCATTGAGAGGGGTTGCCAAGCTTCTAAGAAATAACGAGTTTCCGAAATACCAGCAAATATTTTTTCACCCAATCTTGATGATACTTGGTGGTAATGATCAGTACACAATACCACTAGGCCCACCAAATTTTGTTCTTCTAGGTTGAAGCTTTCGTCTACAATAGCAGTTTTTATATTTAGGTTTCCCTCTGTTCTCTCCTATATAGATACATGAATTTGGAACTCTAAATGCAACTTGGATTGTAGTAGCTCTTTGAAACATGACAAAATAAAGAAGTTCTCAGTTTTGTCTCTATGGTTTGTTTCCTCTTCTAGTAGCCCTATGCAGAGAGTGTAAAAAAGCACTTACATTGAAAGGGGTTGCCAAGCTTCCAAGAAATTATGAGTTTCCGAAATACCAGCAAAAAATTTTTCACCCAATCTTGATGATACGTGGTGGTAATGACAAGTACACAAATCTCACTTGACTCACCAAATTTTGTTCTTCTAGGTTGAAGCGTTCGTTTACAGTAGCAGTTTTTATTATTAGGTTTCCCTCTCTTCTCTTTTATACAGATGATGAAATTGGAACCCTAAATCCAACATGGTTTGTAGTAGCTCTTTGATATTGACAAATAAAGGAGTTCTCAGTTTTGTCTCTATGGTTTGTTTCCTCTTCACGTAGCCCTAGGCACAGACTGTGGAAAGCCCTTTCATTGAGAGGCGTTGCATAGCTTCTAAGGAAGATCGAGATTCCGAAATACCAGCAAATATTTTTTCGCCCAATCTAGATGATACTTGGTTTTAATGATCAGTACACAAATCCCACTTGGCTCACCAAATTTTGATCTTCTAGGTTGAAGCGTTCGTCTACAGTAGCAGTTTTTTTATTTAGGTTTCACTCTGTTGTCTCTTATATAGATAGATGAATTTGGAACTCTAAATCAACATGCTTTGAGGTAGCTCTTTAAAACTTGACAAAAAAAATTAGTTCTCATTTTGTCTTTATGGTTTGTTTCCTCTTCAAGTAGCCCTAAGCAGAGACTGTGGAAAAGCACTTTCATTGAATGGGGTTGCCAAGCTTCCGATAAATTACCAGTTTTTGAAATACCAGCAAATATTTTTTCAACCAATCTTGATGATACATGGTGGTTATTACAAGTACACAAATCCCACTTGGCTCACCAAAAGGTGATCCTCTAGGTTGAAGCGTTCGTTTACAGTAGCAGTTTTTATGTTTAGGTTTCCCTCTGTTCTCTCCTATATAAATAGATGAATTTGGAACACTAAATCCAGAATGGTTTGTAGTAGCTCTTTGAAACTTGACAAAAAAAATAGTTCTCAGTTTTGTGCCTATGGTTAGTTTCTTCTTCAAGTATCCCTAAGCAGAGATTGTGGAAAAGCACTTTCATTGAAAGGGGTTGCCAAGCTTCCAAGAAATAACGAGTTTCCGAAATACCAGCAAACATTTTATACCCAATCTTGTTGATACGTGGTCGTAATGATCGGTACACAAATCCCACTTGGCTCACCAAATTTTGTTCTTCTAGTTTGAAGCGTTTGTCTACAGTGGCAGTTTTTATATTTACTTTGTCCTCTGTTCTCTCCTATATAGATATGTGAACTTGGAACTCTAAATCCAATATGGTCAGAAGTAGCTCTTTGAAACTTCACAAAAAAAAGTAGTTCTCAGTTTTTTCTCTATGATTTGTTTCCTCTTCATGTAGCCCTAAGCAGAAACTGTGGAAAAGCACTTTCATTGAAAGGGGTTCCCAAGCATCCAAGAAATTACGAGTTTCCGAAATACCAGCAAATATTTTTTCACCCAATCTTGATGATACCTGTTTGTAATGACAAGTACACAAATCCCACTTGGCTCACCAAATTGTGTTTTTCTAGTTTGAAGCAGTAGCAGTTTATATTTTTAGGTTTCCCTCTGGTCTCTCCTATATAGATAGATGAATTTGGAACTCTAAATCCAACTGGTTTGTAGTAGCTCTTTGAAACTTGACAAAATAAAGGAGTTCTCAGTTTTGTCTCTATGGTTTGTTTCCTCTTCAAGTAGCCCTAGGCACAGACTGTGTAAAAGCACTTTCATTGAGAGGGGTTGCCAAGCTTCCAAGAAATAACGAGTTTCCGAAATACCAGAAAATATTTTTTCACCCAATCTTGATGATACTTGGTCGTAATGATGGGTACACAAATCCCAAATGGCTCACAAATTTTGTTCTTCTAGTTTGAAGCGTTCGTTTACAGTAGCAGTTTATATTTTTAGGTTTCCCTCTGGTCTCTCCTATGTAGATAGATGAATTTGGAAATCTAAATCCAACATGGTTTGTAGTAGCTCTTTGAAACTTGACAAAATAATGGAGTTCTCAGTTTTGTCTCTATGATTTGTTTCCTCTTCAAGTAGCCCTAAGCAGAGACTGTGGAAAAGCACTTTCCTTAAAAGGGGTTGCCAAGCTTCCAAGAAATTACGAGTTTCCGAAATACCAGCAAATATTTTTTCACCCAATCTTGATGATACGTGGTAATAATGATAGTACACAATACCACTTGGCTCACCAAACTTTGTTCTTCTAGGTTGAAGCGTTCGTCTACAGTAGCAGTTTTTATATTTAGGTTTCACTCTGTTCTCTCCTATATAGATAGATGAATTTGGAACTCTAAATCCAACATGGTTTGTAGTAGCTCTTTGAAACTTGACAAAAAATAGTTCTCAATTTTGTCCCTATGGCTTCTTTCCTCTTCAAGTAGCCCTAGGCACAGACTGTGGAAAAGCACTTTCATTGAGTGTGGTTGCAAATCTTCTAAGAAATAACGAGTTTCCGAAATACCAGCAAATGTTTTTTCACCCAATCTTCATGATACTTGTTGGTAATGATCAGTACACAAATCCCACGTGGCTCACCAAATTTTGTTCTTCTAGGTTGAAGCATTCATCTACAGTAGCAGTTTTTATTTTTAGGTTACCCTCTTTTCTCTCCTATATAGATAGATGAACATGGAACTCTAAATCCAACATGGTTAGTGGTAGCTCTTTGAAACTTCACAAAAAAAAGTAGTTCTCACTTTTTTCTCAATGATTTCTTTCCTTTTCATGTAGCCCTAAGCAGAGACTGTGGAAAAGCACTTTCATTAAAAGGGGTTGCCAAGCATCCAAGAAATTACGAGTTTCCGAAATACCAGAAAATATTTTTTCACAAAATCTTTATGATAACTGTTGGTAATGACAAGTACACAAATCTCACGTGGCTCACCAAATTGTTTTCTTCTAGTTTGAAGCGTTCGTTTACAGTAGCAGGTTATATTTTTAGGTTTCCCTCTGTTCTCTCCTATATAGATATATGAATTTTTAACTCTAAATCCAACATGGTTTGTAGTAGCTCTTTGAAACTTGACAAAATAAAGGAGTTCTCAGTTTTGTCTCTATGATTTGTTTCCTCTTCAATTAGCCCTAGGGACAGACTGTATAAAAGCCCTTTCATTGAGAGGGGTTGCCAAGCATCCAAGAAATTACGAGTTTCCGAAATACCAGCAAATATTTTTTCACCCAATCTTGATGATACCTGTTGGTAATGACAAGTACACAAATCCCACGTGGCTCAACAAATTGTGTTCTTCTTGTTTGAAGCGTTCGTTTACAGTAGCAGTTTATATTTTTAGGTTTCCCCCTGTTCTCTCTTATATAGATAGATGAATTTGGAAGTCTAAATCCAACATGGTTTGTAGTAGCTCTTTGAAACTTGACAAAATAAATGAGTTCTCAGTTTTGTCTCTATGGTTTGTTTCCTCTTCAAGAAGCCCTAGGCACACACTGTGGAAAAGCACGTAAATTGAAATGGGTTCCCAAGCTTCCAAGAAATATCGATTTTCCGAAATACCAGCAAATATTTTTTCACCAATCTTTATGATACGTGGTTGTAATGACAATTACACAAATCACACTTTGCTCACCAAATTTTGTTCTTCTAGGTTGAAGCGTTCGTCTACAGTAGAGTTTTTTACATTTAATTTTCCCTCTGTTCTCTCCTATATAGATAGATGAATTTGGAACTCTAAATCCAACATGGTTTTTAGTACCTCTTTAAAACTTGACAAAAAAAGTATTTCTCAGTTTTGTCTCTATGTTTTGTTTCTTCTTCAAGTAGCCCTAGGCACAGACTGTGTGAAAGCACTTTCATTGATAGGGGTTGCCAGGCTTATAAGAAATAACGAGTTTGCGAAATAACAGCAAATATTTTCTCACCAATCTTGATGATACTTGGTGGTAATGATCAGTACACAAATTTCACTTGGCTCACCGAATTTTGTTCTTCTAGGTTGAAGCGTTCGTCTACAGTAGCAGTTTTTATATTTAGGCTTTCCTCTGTTCTCTCCTATATAGACAGATGAATTTAGAACTCTAAATCCAACATGGTTTTTAGTAGCTCTTTAAAACTTGTCAAAAAAATTAGTTCTCAGTTTTGTCTCTATGGTTTGTTTCCTCTTCAAGTAGCCCTAACCAGAGACTGTGGAAAAGCACTTTCATTGAAAGGGGTTTCCAAGCTTCCAAGAAATAATGAGTTTCAGAAATACCAGCAAACATTTTTATACCCAATCTTGATGATTCGTGGTCGTAATGATCGGTACACGAATCTCACTTGACTCCCCAATTTTTGTTCTTCTAGTTTGAAGCGTTCGTTTACAGTAGCAGTTTTTATTTATAGGTTTCACTTTGTTCTCTCCTATATAGATATGAATTTGGGACTCTAAATCCAACATGGTTTGTAGTGGCTCTTTGAAACTTGACAAAATAAAAGAGTTCTCAGTTTTGTCTCTATGGTTTGTTTCCTTTTCATGTAGTTCTAGGCACAGACTGTGTAAAAGCACTTTCATTGAGAGGGGTTGCCAAGCGTCTAAGAAATAACGACTTTCCGAAATACAAGCAAATATTTTTTCACCCAATCTTGATGATACTTGGGGGTAATGATCAGTACACAAATCCCACTTGGCTCAACAAATTTTGTTCTTCTAGGTTGAAGCGTTCGTCTACAGTAGCAGTTTATATATTTAGGTTTCCTCTGTTCTCTCCTATATAGATAGATGAACTTGGAACTCTAAATCCAACATGGTTTGTAGTAGCTCTTTGAAACTTGACAAAATAAATGAGTTCTCAGTTTTGTCTCTATGGTTTGTTTCCTCTTCAAGAAGCCCTAGGCACACACTGTGGAAAAGCACTTAAATTGAAATGGGTTCCCAAGCTTCCAAGAAATATAGATTCTCCGAAATACTAGCAAATATTTTTTCACCAATCTTTATGATACGTGGTGGAAATGACAAGTACACAAATTACACTTTGCTCACCAAATTTTGTTCTTCTAGGTTGAAGCGTTCGTCTACAATAGCATTTTTTATATTTAGATTTCCCTCTGTTCTCTCCTATATAGATAGATGAATTTTGGGACTCTAAATCCAACATGGTTTTTAGTCGCTCTTTAAAACTTGACAAAAAAAGTATTTCTCAGTTTTGTCTCTATGGTTCGTTTCTTCTTCAAGTAGCCCTAGGCACAGACTGTGTAAAAGCACTTTCATTGAGAGGGGTTGCCAACTTCTAAAAAATAACGAGTTTCCGAAATACCAGCAAATATTTTCTCACCCAATCTTGATGATACTTAGTGGTAATGATCAGTACACAAATTTCACTTGGCTCACCAAATTTTGTTCTTCTAGGTTGAAGCGTTCGTCTACAGTAGCAGTTTTTATATTTAGGTTTCCCTCTGTTCTCTCCTATATAAATAGATGAATTTAGAACTCTAAATACAACATGGTTTGTAGTAGCTCTTTGAAACTTGACAAAAAATAGGAGTACTCAGTTTTGTCTCTATGGTTTGTTTCCTCTTCATGCAGTCCTAGTCACAGACTGTGGAAAAGGACTTTCATTGAAAGAGGTTGCCAAGCTTCCAATAAATTACGAGTTTCCGAAATACCAGCAAATATTTTTTCACCCAATCTTGATGATACGTGGTGGTTATGACAAGTACACAAATCCCACATGGCTCACCAAATTTTGTACTTCTAGGTTGAAGCGTTCGTCTACAGTAGCAGTGTTTATATGTAGGTTTCACTCTGTTCTCACTTATATAGATAGATGAATTTCGACTCTAAATCAACATGGTTAGTAGTGTCTCTTTGAAACTTGACAAAAAAAATAGTTCTCAGTTTTGTCCCTATGGTTTGTTTCTTCTTCAAGTAGCCCTAAACAGAGACTGTGGAAAAGCACTTTCATTGAAACGGGTTGGCAAGCTTCCAAGAAATAACGAGTTTCCGAAATACCAGAAAACATTTTTACACCCAATATTGTTGATACGTGGTCGTAATGATCGGTACACAAATCCCACTTGACTCCCCAATTTTTGTTCTTCTAGTTTGAAGCGTTCGTTTACAGTAGCAGTTTTTATTTTTAGGTTTCACTTTGTTCTCTCCTATATAGATAGATGAATTTGGACTCTAAATCCAACATGGTTTGTAGTAGCTCTTTGAAACGTCACAAAAAAAGGAGTTCCCAGTTTTGTCTCTATGGTTTGTTTCCTCTTCAAGTAGTTCTAGGCACAGACTGTGTAAAAGCCCTTTCATTGAGAGGGGTTGCCAAGCATCCAAAATTACGAGTTTCCAAAATACCAGCAAATATTTTTTCACCCAATCTTGATGATAGATGTAGGTAATGACAAGTACACAAATCCCACTTGGCTCACCAAATTTTGTTCTTCTAGGTTGAAGCGTTCGTCTACAGTAGCAGTTTATATATTTAGGTTTCCCTCTGTTCTCTCCTATATAGATAGATGAACTTGGAACTCTAAATCCAACATGGTCAGTAGTAGGTCTTTGAAACTTCACAAAAAAAAGTAGTTCTCAGTTTTTTCTCTATGATTTGTTTAGTCTTCATATAGCCCTAGGCACAGACTGTGTAAAAGCACGTTCATTGAGAGGGGTTGCCAAGCATCCAAGAATTTATGAGTTTCCGAAATACCAGAAAATATTTTTTCACCCAATCTTGATGATACCTGTTTGTAATGACAAGTAAACAAATCCCACTTGGCTCACCAAATTGTGTTCTTCTAGTTTGAAGCAGTAGCAGTTTATATTTTTAGGTTTCCTTCTGGTCTCTCCTATATAGATAGATGAATTTGGAACTCTAAATCCAACATATTTTGTAGTAGCTCTTTGAAACATGACAAAATATAGGAGTTCTCAGTTTTGTCTCTATGGTTTGTTTACTCTTCAATTAGCCCTAGGCACAGACTGTGTAAAAGCACTTTCATTGAGAGGGGTTGCCACGCTTCCAAAAAATAACGAGTTTCCGAAATACCAGCAAATATTTTTTCACCCAATCTTGATGATACTTGGTGGTAATGATGGGTACACAAATCCCAAATGGCTCACGAAATTTTGTTCTTCTAGTTTGAAGCATTCGTTTACAGTAGCAGTTTTTATATTTAGGTTTCCCTCTGTTCTCTCCTATATAGATAGATGAACTTGGAACTCTAAATCCAACATGGTCAGTAGTAGCTCTTTGAAACTTCACAAAAAAAAGTAGTTCTCAGTTTTTTCTCTATGATTTGTTTCCTCTTCATGTAGCCCTACGCAGAGACTGTGGAAAAGCACTTTCATTGAAAGGGGTTGCCAAGCATCCAAGAAATTACGAGTTTCCGAAATACCAACAAATATTTTTTCACCAAATCTTGATGATACCTGTTTGTAATGACAAGTACACAAATCCCACTTGGCTCATCAAATTGTGTTCTTCTAGTTTGAAGCAGTAGCAGTTTATATTTTTAGGTTTCCCTCTGTTCTATCCTATATAGATAGATGAATTTGGAACTCTAAATCCAACATTGTTTCTAGTAGCTCTTTGAAACTTGACAAAATAAAGGAGTTCTCAGTTTTGTCTCTATGGTTTGTTTCCTCTTCAAGTAGCCCGAGGCACAGACTGTGGATAGCACTTTCATTGAAAGGGGTTGCCAAGCTTCTAAGAAATAACGAGTTTCCGAAATACCAGCAAATATTTTTTCACCCAAACTTGATGATACTTGGTGGTAATGATCAGTACACAAATCCCACTTGGCTCACCAAATTTTGTTCTTCTAGGATGAAGCGTTCGTCTACAGTAGCAGTTTTGATATTTAGGTTACCCTCTTTTCTCTCCTATATATATAGATGAACATGGAACTCTAAATCCAACATGGTTAGTAGTAGCTCTTTGAAACTTCACAAAAAAAAGTAGTTCTCAGTTTTTTCTCCATGATTTGTTTCCTCTTCATGTAGCCCTAAGCAGAGACTGTGGAAAAGCACTTTCATTAAAAGGGGTTGCCAAGCATCCATGAAATTACGAGTTTCCAAAATACCAGAAAATATTTTTTCACCCAATCTTTATGATACCTGTTGGTAATGACAAGTACACACATCCCACGTGGCTCACCAAATTGTGTTCTTCTAGTTTGAAGCGTTCGTGTACAGTAGCAGTTTATATTTTTAGGTTTCCCTCTGTTCTCTCCTATATAGATAGATGAATTTGGAACTCTAAATCCAACATGGTTTGTAGTAGCTCTTTGAAACTTGACAAAATAAAAGAGTTCTCAGTTTTGTCTCTATGATTTGTTTTTTCTTCAAGTAGCGCTAGGCCCAGACTGTGTAAAAGCCCTTTCATTGAGAGGGGTTGCCAATCATCCAAGAAATTACGAATTTCCGAAATACCAGAAAATATTTTTTCACCCAATCTTGATGATACCTGTTGGTAATGACAAGTACACAAATCCCACGTGGCTCACCAAATTGTGTTCTTCTAGTTTGAAGCGTACGTTTACAGTAGCAGTTTATATTTTTAGGTTTTCCTCTGTTCTCTCCTATATAGATATTTGAATTTGGAACTCTAAATCCAACATGGTTTGTAGTAGCTCTTTGAAACTTGACAAAATAAAGGAGTTCTCAGTTTTGTCTCTATGATTTGTTTCCTCTTCAAGTAGCCCTAAGCAGAGACTGTGGAAAAGCACTTTCATTGAAAGGGGTTGCCAAGCTTCCAAAAATTACGAGGTTTCGACATACCAGCAAATATTTTTGCACCCAATCTTGATGATACGTGGTGGTAATGACAAGTACACAAATCCCACTTGGCTCACCAAATTTTGTTCTTCTAGGTTGAAGCGTTCCGTTACAGTAGCAGTTTTTACTTTTAGGTTTCACTCTGTTTTCTCCTATATAGATAGATGAATTTGGAAGTCTAAATCCCACATGGTTTGTAGTAGCTCTTTGAAACTTGACAAAATAAATGAGTTCTCAGTTTTGTCTCTATGGTTTGTTTCGTTTTCAAAAAGCCCTAGGCACACACTGTGGAAAAGCACTTAATTTGAAAAGGGTTCCCAAGCTTCCAAGACATATCGATTTTCCAAAATACCCCCAAATATTTTTTCACCCAATCTTGATGATACCTTGTGGTAATGACAAGTACACAAATCCCACTTGGCTCACCAAATTTTGTTCTTCTAGGTTGAAGCCTTCCGTTAGAGTAGCAGTTTTTATTTTTAGGTTTCACTCTGTTCTCTCCTATATAGAAGATGAACTTGGAACTCTAAATCCAACATGGTCAGTAGTAGCTCTTTGAAACTTCACAAAAAAAAGTAGTTCTCAGTTTTTTCTCTATGATTTGTTTCCTCTTCATGTAGCCCTACGCAGAGACTGTGGAAAAGCACTTTGATTGAAAGGGGTTGCCAAGCATCCAAGAAATTACCAGTTTCCGAAATACCATCAAATATTTTTTCACCGAATCTTGATGATACCTGTTTGTAATGACAAGTACACAAATCCCACTTGGCTCATCAAATTGTGTTCTTCTAGTTTGAAGCAGTAGCAGTTTATATTTTTAGGTTTCCCTCTGGTCTCTCCTATATAGCTAGATGAATTTGGAACTCTAAATCAACATGGTTTGTAGTAGCTCTTCCAAGAAATAACGAGTTTCCGAAATAGCAGCAAATATTTTTTCACCGAATCTTGATGATACTTGGTGGTAATGATGGGTACACAAATCCCAAATGGCTCACCAAATTTTGTTCTTCTTGTTTCATGCGCTCGTTTACAGAAGCAGTTTATATTTTTAGATTTCCCTCTGTTCTCTCCTATATAGATAGATGAATTTGGAACTCTAAATCCAACATGGTTAGTAGTAGCTCTTTCCAACTTCACGAAAAAAGTAGTTCTCATTTTTTTCTCAATGATTTCTTTCCTCTTCTTGTAGTCCTAAGCAGAGACTGTGGAAAAGCACTTTCATTGAAAGGGGTTGCCAAGTTTCCAAGAAATTACGAGTTTCCGAAATACCAGCAAATATATTTTCACCCAATCTTGATGATACGTGGTGGTAATGACAAGTACACAAATCCCACTAGGTTCACCAAATTTTGTTCTTCTAGTTTGAAGCGTTCGTTTACAGTAGCAGTTTATATTTTTAGGTTTCCCTCTGTTCTATCCTATATAGATAGATGAATTTGGAACTCTAAATCCAACATGGTTTGTAGTAGCTCTTTGAAACTTGACAAAAAATGGGAGTACTCAGATTTGTCTCTATGGTTTGTTTCCTCTTCATGCAGTCCTAGTCACAGACTGTGGAAAAGCACTTTCATTTAGAGGGGTTGCCAAGCTTCCAAGTAATAACGAGTTTCCGAAAAACCAGCAAATATTTTTTCATCCAATCTTCATGATAATTGGTGGTAATGATCAGTACAAAAATCCCACTTGGCTCAGAAAATTTTGTTCTTCTACGTTGAAGCGTTCATCTACAGTAGCAGTTTTTATTTTTAGGTTTCACTCTGTTCTCTCCTATATAGATAGATGAATTTGGAACTCTAAATCCAACATGGTTTGTAGTAGCTCTTTGAAACTTGACAAAATAAAAGAGTTCTCAGTTTTGTCTCTATGATTTGTTTTTTCTTCAAGTAGCCCTAGGCCCAGACTGTGTAAAAGCTTTTTCATTGAGAGGGGTTGCCAATCATCCAAGAAATTACGAGTTTCCGAAATACCAGAAAATATTTTTTCACCTAATCTTGATGATACCTGTTTGTAATGACAAGTACACAAATCCCACGTGGCTCACCAAATTGTGTTCTTCTAGTTTGAAGCGTTCGTTTACAGTAGCAGTTTATATTTTTAGGTTTCCCTCTGTTCTCTCCTATATAGATAGATGAATTTGGAACTCTAAATCCAACATGGTTTGTAGTAGCTCTTTGAAACTTGACAAAATAAAGGAGTTCTCAGTTATGTCTCTATGATTTGTTTCCTCTTCAAGTAACCCTAAGCAGAGACTGTGGAAAAGCACTTTCATTGAAAGGGGTTGCCAAGCTTCCAAAAATTACGAGTTTCCGAAATACCAGCAAATATTTTTGCACCCAATCTTGATGATACGTGGTGGTAATGACAAGTACACAAATCCCACTTGGCTCACCAAATTTTGTTCTTCTAGGTTGAAGCGTTCCGTTACAGTAGCAGTTTTTATTTTTAGGTTTCACTCTGTTTTCTCCTATATAGATAGATGCATTTGGAAGTCTAAATCCAACATGGTTTGTAGTAGCTCTTTGAAACTGGACAAAATAAATGAGTTCTCAGTTTTGTCTCTATTGTTTGTTTCCTCTTCAAGATACCCTAGGCACACACTGTGGAAAAGCACTTAAATTGAAAAGGGTTCCCAAGCTTCCAAGACATATCGATTTTCCAAAATACCCGCAAATATTTTTTCACCCAATCTTGATGATACGTTGAGGTAATGACAAGTACACAAATCCCACTTGGCTCACCAAATTTTGTTCTTCTAGGTTGAAGCGTTCGTCTACAGTAGCAGTTTTTATATTTAGATTTCCCTCTGTTCTCTCCTATATAGATAGCTGAACTTGGAATTCTAAATCCAACATGGTCAGTAGTAGCTCTTTGAAACTTGACCAAAAAAAGTAGTTCTCAGTGTTTTCTCTATGATTTGTTTCCTCTTCATGTAGCCAGAAGCAGAGACTGTGGAAAACAACTTTCATTGAAAGGGGTTGCCAAGCATCCAAGAAATTACGAGTTTCCGAAATACCAGCAAATATTTTTTTCACCCAATCTTGATGATACCTGTTTGTAATGACAAGTACACAAATCCCACTTGGCTCACCAAATTGTGTTCTTCTAGTTTGAAGCGTTCGTTTACAGTAGCAGTTTATATTTTTAGGTTTTGATCTGGTCACTCCTATATAGATAGATGAATTTGGAACTCTAAATCCAACATGGTTTGTAGTAGCTCTTTGAAACTTGACAAAATAAAGGAGTTCTCAGTTTTGTCTCTATGGTTTATTTCCTCTTCAAGTAGCCCTAGGCACAGACTGTGTAAAAGCACTTTCATTGAGAGGGGTTGCCAAGCGTGCAAGAAATAACAAGTTTCCGAAATACCAGCAAATATTTTTTCAACCTATCTTGATGATACTTGGTGGTAATGATCAGTACACAAATCCCACTTGGCTCACCAAATTTTGTTTTTCTAGGTTGAAGCGTTCGTCTACAGTAGCAGTTTTTATATTTAGGTTTCCCTCTGTTCTCTCCTATATATAGATGAATTTGGAACTCTAAATCCAACATGGTTAGTAGTAGCTCTTTGAAACTTCACAAAAAAAGTAGTTCTCATTTTTTTCTCTATGATTTGTTTCCTATTCATGTAGCCCTAAGCAGAGACTGTGAAAAAGCAGTTTCATTGAAAGGGGTTACCAAACTTCCAAGAAATTACGAGTTTCCGAAATACCAGCAAATATTTTTTCACCCAATCTTGAGGATACTTGGTGGTAATGATCAGTACACAAATTTCACTTGGCTCACCAAATTATGTTCTTCTAGGTTGAAGCGTTCGTCTACAGTAGCAGTTTTTATATTTAGGTTTCCCTCTGTTCTCTCCTATATAGATAGATGAATTTGGAACTCTAAATCTAACATGGTTTGTAGTAGCTCCTTGAAACTTGACAAAAAATAGGAGTACTCAGTTTTGTCTCTATGGTTTGTTTCCTCTTCATGCAGTCCTAGTCACAGACTGTGGAAAAGCACTTTCATTGAGAGTGGTTGCAAAGCTTCTAAGAAATAACGACTTTCCGAAATACCAGCAAATATTTTTTCACCCAATCTTCATGATACTTGGTGGTAATGATCAGTACACAAATCACACTTGGCTCACCAAATTTTGTTCTTCTACGTTGAAGCGTTCGTCTACAGTAGCAGTTTTTATTTTTAGGTTTCACTCTGTATACTTCTATATAGATAGATGAATTTGGAACTCTAAATCCAACATGGTTTGTAGTAGCTCTTTGAAACTGACAAAATAAATGAGTTCTCAGATTTGTCTCTATGGTTTGTTTCCTCTTCAAGTAGCCCTAGGCACAGACTAGGGAAAAGCACTTTCATTAAGAGGGTTTGCCAAGCTTCCAAGAAATAACGAGTTTCCGAAATACCAGCAAATATGTTTTCACCCAATCTTGTTGATACTTGGTGGTAATGATCAGTACACAAATCCCACTTGGCTCACCAAATTTTGTTCTTCCTGCTTGAAGCGTTCGTCTAGAGTTGCAGTTTTTATATTTAGGTTTCCCTCTGTTCTCTCCTATATATAAGATGAACTTGGAACTCTAAATCCAACATGGTCAGTAATAGCTCTTTGAAACTTCACAAAAAAAAGTATTTCTCAGTTTTTTCTCTATGGTTTGTTTCCTCTTCAAGTAGCCCTACGCAGAGACTGTGGAAAAGCACTTTCATTGAAAGGGGTTGCCAAGCATCCAAGAAATTACGAGTTTCCGAAATACCATCAAATATTTTTTCACCAAATCTTGATGATACCTGTTGGTAGTGACAAGTACACAAATCCCACGTGGCTCACCAAATTGTTTTCTTCTAGTTTGAAGCGTTCGTTTACAGTAGCAGTTTATATTTTTAGGTTTCGATCTGGTCACTCCTATATAGATAGAAGAATTTGGAACTCTAAATCCAACATGGTTTGTAGTAGCTCTTTGAAACTTGACAAAATAAAGGAGTTCTCAGTTTTGTCTCTATGATTTGTTTCCTCTTCAAGTAGCCCTAAGCAGAGACTGTGGAAAAGCACTTTCATTGAAAGGGGTTGCCAAGCTTCCAAAAATTACGAGTTTCCGAAATACCAGCAAATATTTTTGCACCCAATCTTGATGATACGTGGTGGTAATCACAAGTACACAAATCCCATATGGCTCACCAAATTTTGTTCTTCTAGGTTGAAGCGTTCCGTTACAGTAGCAGTTTTTATTTTTAGGTTTCACTCTGTTTTCTCCTATATAGATAGATGAATTTGGAACTCTAAATCCAACATGGTTTGTAGTAGCTCTTTGAAACTTGACAAAACAAATGAGTTCTCAGTTTTGTCGCTATGGTTTGTTTCCTCTTCAAGAAGCCCTAGGCACACACTGTGGAAAAGCACTTAAATTGAAAAGGGTTCCCAAGCTTCCAAGACATATCGATTTTCCAAAATACCCGCAAATATTTTTTCACCCAATCTTGATGATACGTTGAGGTAATGACAAGTACACAAATCCCACTTGGCTTACCAAATTTTGTTCTTCTAGGTTTAAGCGTTCGTCTACAGTAGCAGTTTTTATATTTAGGTTTCCCTCTGTTCTCTCCTATATAGATAGATGAACTTGGAACTCTAAATCCAACATGGTCAGTAGTAGCTCTTTGAAACTTCACAAAAAAAAGTAGTTCTCAGTTTTTTCTCTATGATTTGTTTCCTCTTCATGTAGCCCTACGCACAGACTGTGGAAAAGCACTTTCATTGAAAGGGGTTGCCAAGCATCCAAGAAATTACGAGTTTCCGAAATACCAACAAATATTTTTTCACCAAATCTTGATGATTCCTGTTTGTAATGACAAGTACACAAATCCCACTTGGCTCATCAAATTGTGTTCTTCTAGTTTGAAGCAGTAGCAGTTTATATTTTTAGGTTTCCCTCTGGTCTCTCCTATATAGATAGATGAATTTGGAACTCTAAATCCAACATGGTTTGTAGTAGCTCTTTCAAACTTGACAAAATAAAGGAGTTCTCAGTTTTGTCTCTATGGTTTGTTTCCTCTTCAAGTAGCCCGAGGCACAGACTGTGGATAGCACTTTCATTGAAAGGGGTTGCCAAGCTTCTAAGAAATAACGAGTTTCCGAAATACCAGCAAACATTTTTTCACCCAATCTTGATGATACTTGGTGGTAATGATCAGTACACAAATCCCACTTGGCTCACCAAATTTTGTTCTTCTAGGTTGAAGCGTTCGTCTACAGTAGCAGTTTTGATATTTAGGTTACCCTCTTTTCTCTCCTATATATATAGATGAACATGGAACTCTAAATCCAACATGGTTAGTAGTAGCTCTTTGAAACTTCACAAAAAAAAGTAGTTCTCAGTTTTTTCTCCATGATTTGTTTCCTCTTCATGTAGCCCTAAGCAGAGACTGTGGAAAAGCACTTTCATTTAGAGGGGTTGCCAAGCTTCCAAGAAATAACGAGTTTCCGAAAAACCAGCAAATGTTTCTTCACCCAATCTTGATTATACGTGGTGGTAATGATCAGTACACAAATCCCACTTTGCTCACCAAATTTTGTTCTTCTAGGTTGAAGCGTTCGTTTATAGTAGCAGTTTTTATTTTTAGGTTTCACTCTGTTTTCTCCTATATAGATAGATGAATTTGGAACTCTATATCCAACATGGTTTGTAGTAGCTGTTTGAAACTTGACAAAATAAAGGAGTTCTCAGTTTTGTCTCTATGGTTTGTTTCCTCTTCAAGTAGCCCTAGTCACAGACGTTGGAATAGCACTTTCATTGAGAGGGGTTGCCAAGCTTCTAAGAAATAACGAGTTTCCGAAATACCAGCAAATAATTTTTCACCCAATCTTGATGATTCTTGGTGGTAATGATCAGTACACCAATCCCAAATGGCTCACCAAATTTTGTTCTTCTAGTTTGAAGCGTTCATACACAGTAGCAGTTTTTATATGTAGGTTTCCCTCTGTTCTCTCCTACATAGATAGATGAATTTGGAACTCTAAATCCAACATGGTTTGTAGTAGCTCTTTAAAACTTGACAAAAAATTAGTTCTCAGTTTTGTCTCTATAGTTTGTTTCCTCTTCAAGTAGCCCTAAGCAGAGACTTTGGGAAAGCACTTTAATTGAAAGGGGTTGTAAAGCTTCCAAGAAATTACAAGTTTACGAAATACCAGCAAATGTTTTCTCACCCAATCTTGATGATACGTGGTGGTAATGACAAGTACACAAATCCCACTTGGCTCACCAAATTTTGTTCTTCTAGTTTGAAGCGTTCGTTCACAGTAGCAGTTTACATTTGTAGGTTTCCCTCTGTTGTCTCCTATATGGATAGATGAATTTGGAACTCTAAATCAACATAGTTTGTAGTAGCTCTTTGAAACTTGACAGAATAAAGGAGTTCTCAGTTTTGTATCTATGGTTTGTTTCCTCTTCAAGTAGCCCTAGGCACAGATGGTGGAAAAGCACTTTCATTGAGAGGGATTGCCAAGCTTCCAAGAAATTACGAGTATCCGAAATACCAGCAAATATTTTTTTTTTACCATTTGATGATACTTGGAGGTAATGATAAGTACACAAATCCCACTTGGCTCACCAAATTTTGTTCTTCTAGGTTGAAGCGTTCGTCTACTGTAGCAGTTTTTATTTTTAGGATTCACTCTGTTCTCTCCTATATAGATAGATGAATTTGGAACTCTAAATCCAACATGGTTTGTAGTAGCTCTTTGAAACTTGACCAAAAATTAGTTCTCAGTTTTGCCTCTATTATTTGTTTCCTGTTCAAGTAGCCTTAAGCAGAGACAGTGGAAAAGCACTTTCATTTAAAGGAGTTGCCAAGCTTCCAAGAAATTACGAGTTTCCGAAATACCAGCAAATATTTTTTCACGCAATCTTGATGATACGTGGTGGTAATGACAAGTACACAAATCGCACTTGGCTCACCAAATTTTCTTCTTCTAGGTTGAAGCGTTCTTCTACAGTAGCAGTTTTATTTTGAGGTTTCACTCTCTTCTCTCCTATATAGATAGATGAATTTGGAACTCTAAATCCAACATGGTTTGTACTAGCTCTTTGAAACTTGACAAAATAAATGAGTTCTCAGTTTTGTCTCTATGGTTTGTTTCCTCTTCAAGAAGCCCTAGGCACAAACTGTGGAAAAGCACTTAAATTGAAAAGGGTTCCCAAGCTTCAAAGACATATCGATTTTCCAAAATACCCGCAAATATTTTTTCACCCAATCTTGATGATACGTTGAGGTAATGACAAGTACACAAATCCCACTTGGCTCACCAAATTTTGTTCTTCTAGGTTGAAGCGTTCGTCTACAGTAGCAGTTTTTATATTTAGGTTTCCTTCTGTTCTCTCCTATATAGATAGATGAACTTGGAACTCTAAATCCAACATGGTCAGTAGTAGCTCTTTGAAACTTTACCAAAAAAAGTAGTTCTCAGTGTTTTCTCTATGATTTGTTTCCTTTTCATGTAGCCCTAAGCAGAGACTGTGGAAAACAACTTTCATTGAAAGGGGTTGCCAAGCATCCAAGAAATTACGAGTTTCCGAAATACCAGCGAATAATCTTCACCCAGTCTTGATGATACGTGGTGGTAATGACAAGTACACTAATCCCACTTGGCTCACTGAATTTTGTTTTTCTAGTTTGAAGAGTTTGTTTACAGTAGCAGTTTAAATTTTTAGGTTTCCCTCTGTTCTCTTTTATATAGATAGATGAATTTGGAACTCTAAATCCAACATGGTTTGTAGTAGCTCTTTAAAACTTGACAAAAAAGTAGTTTTCAGTTTTGTCTCTATGGTTTGTTTCATCTTCAAGTAGCCCTAGGCACAGACTGTGTAAAAGCACTTTCATTGAGAGGGGTTGCCAAGCTTCTAAGAAATAACGAGTTTCAGAAATACCAGCAAATATTTTTTCACCCAATCTTGAGGATACTTGGTGGTAATGATCAGTACACAAATCCCACTTGGTTCACAAAATTGTGTTCTTCTAGGTTGAAGCGTTCGTCTACAGTAGCAGTTTTTATATTTAGGTTTCCCTCTGTTCTCTCCTATATAGATAGATGAATTTGGAACTCTAAATCTAACATGGTTTGTAGTAGCTCCTTGAAACTTGACAAAAAATAGGAGTACTCAGTTTTGTCTCTATGGTTTGTTTCCTCTTCATGCAGTCCTAGTCACAGACTGTGGAAAAGCACTTTCATTGAGAGTGGTTGCAAAGCTTCTAAGAAATAACGACTTTCCGAAATACCAGCAAATATTTTTTCACCCAATCTTCATGATACTTGGTGGTAATGATCAGTGCACAAATCACACTTGGCTCACCAAATTTTGTTCTTCTACGTTGAAGCGTTCGTATACAGTAGCAGTTTTTATTTTTAGGTTTCACTCTGTTTTCTTCTATATAGATAGATGAATTTGGAACTCTAAATGCAACATGGTTTGTAATAGCTCTTTGAAACTGACAAAATAAATGAGTTCTCAGTTTTGTCTCTATGGTTTGTTTCCTCTTCAATTAGCCCTAGGCACAGACTAGGGAAAAGCACTTTCATTAAGAGGGGTTGCCAAGCTTCCAAGAAATAACGAGTTTCCGAAAAACCAGCAAATATTTTTTCACCCAATCTTGATGATACGTGGTGGGAATGATCAGTACACAAATCCCACTTGGCTCACCAAATTGTGTTCCTCTAGGTTGAAGCGTTCGTCTACAGTAGCAGTTTTTATATTTATGTTTCCCTCTGTTCTCTCCTATATAAATAGATGAATTTGGAACTATAAATCCAACATGATTTGTAGTAGCTCTATGAAACTTGACCAAAAAAAAATAGTTCTCAGTTTTGTCCCTATGGTTTGTTTCTTCTTCAAGTAGCCCTAAGCAAAGACTGTGTAAAAGCACTTTCATTGAGAGGGGTTGCCAAGCTTCCAAGAAATAACGAGTTTCCGAAATACCAGCAAATATTTTTTCACGCAATCTTGATGATACGTGGTGGTAATGACAAGTACACAAATCGCACTTGGCTCACCAAATTTTCTTCTTCTAGGTTGAAGCGTTCTTCTACAGTAGCAGTTTTATTTTGAGGTTTCACTCTCTTCTCTCCTATATAGATAGATGAATTTGGAACTCTAAATCCAACATGGTTTTTAGTAGCTCTTTGAAACTTGACAAAATAAAGGAGTTCTCAGTTTTGTCTCTATGATTTGTTTCCTCTTCAAGTAGCCCTAAGCAGAGACTGTGGAAAAGCACTTTCATTGAAAGGGGTTGCCAAGCTTCCAAAAATTACGAGTTTCCGAAATACCAGCAAATATTTTTGCACCCAATCTTGATGATACGTGGTGGTAATGACAAGTACACAAATCCCACTCGGCTCACCAAATTTTGTTCTTCTAGGTTGAAGCGCTCCGTTACAGTAGCAGTTTTTATTTTTAGGTTTCACTCTGTTTTCTCCTATATAGATAGATGAATTAGGAAGTCTAAATCCAACATGGTTTGTAGTAGCTCTTTGAAACTTGAAAAATAAATGAGTTCTCAGTTTTGTCGCTATGGTTTGTTTCCTTTTGAAGAAGCCCTAGGCACACACTGCGGAAAAGCACTTAAATTGAAAAGGGTTCCCAAGCTTCCAAGACATATGGATTTTCCAAAATACCCGCAAATATTTTTTCACCCAATCTTGATGATACGTTGTGGTAATGACAAGTACACAAATCCCACTTGGCTCACCAAATTTTGTTCTTCTAGGTTGAAGCGTTCCGTTACAGTAGCAGTTTTTATTTTTAGGTTTCACTCTGTTTTCTCCTATATAGATAGATGAATTTGGAAGTCTAAATCCAATATGGTTTGTAGTAGCTCTTTGAAACTTGACAAAATAAATGAGTTCTCAGTTTTGTCTCTATTGTTTGTTTCCTCTTCAAGAAGCCCTAGGCACACACTGTGGAAAAGCACTTAAATTGAAAATGGTTCCCAAGCTTCCAAGACATATCGATTTTCCAAAATACCCGCAAATATTTTTTCACCCAATCTTGATGATACATTGAGGTAATGACAAGTACACAAATCCCACTTGGCTCACCAAATTTTGTTCTTCTAGGTTGAAGCGTTTGTCTACAGTAGCAGTTTTTATATTTAGGTTTCTCTCTGTTCTCTCCTATATAGATAGATGAACTTGGAACTCTAAATCCAACATGGTCAGTAGTAGCTCTTTGAAACTTGACCAAAAAAAGTAGTTCTCAGTGTTTTCTCTATGATTTGTTTCCTCTTCATGTAGCCCTAAGCAGAGACTGTGGAAAACAACTTTGATTGAAAGGGGTTGCCAAGCATCCAAGAAATTACGAGTTTCCGAAATACCAGCAAATATTTTTTCACCCAATCTTGATGATACCTGTTTGTAATGACAAGTACACAAATCCCACTTGGCTCACCAAATTGTGTTCTTCTAGTTTGAAGCGTTCGTTTACAGTAGCAGTTTATATTTTTAGGTTTCGATCTGGTCACTCCTATATAGATAGATGAATTTGGAACTCTAAATCCAACATGGTTTGTAGTAGCTCTTTGAAACTTGACAAAATAAAGGAGTTCTCAGTTTTGTCTCTATGGTTTATTTCCTCTTCAAGTAGCCCTAGGCACAGACTGTGTAAAAGCACTTTCATTGAGAGGGGTTGCCAAGCGTGCAAGAAATAACAAGTTTCCGAAATACCAGCAAATATTTTTTCAACCTATCTTGATGATACTTGGTGGTAATGATCAGTACACAAATCCCACTTGGCTCACCAAATTTTGTTTTTCTAGGTTGAAGCGTTCGTCTACAGTAGCAGTTTTTATATTTAGGTTTCCCTCTGTTCTCTCCTATATATAGATGAATTTGGAACTCTAAATCCAACATGGTTAGTAGTAGCTCTTTGAAACTTCACAAAAAAAGTAGTTCTCATTTTTTTCTCTATGATTTGTTTCCTATTCATGTAGCCCTAAGCAGAGACTGTGAAAAAGCAGTTTCATTGAAAGGGGTTACCAAACTTCCAAGAAATTACGAGTTTCCGAAATACCAGCAAATATTTTTTCACCCAATCTTGAGGATACTTGGTGGTAATGATCAGTACACAAATTTCACTTGGCTCACCAAATTATGTTCTTCTAGGTTGAAGCGTTCGTCTACAGTAGCAGTTTTTATATTTAGGTTTCCCTCTGTTCTCTCCTATATAGATAGATGAATTTGGAACTCTAAATCTAACATGGTTTGTAGTAGCTCCTTGAAACTTGACAAAAAATAGGAGTACTCAGTTTTGTCTCTATGGTTTGTTTCCTCTTCATGCAGTCCTAGTCACAGACTGTGGAAAAGCACTTTCATTGAGAGTGGTTGCAAAGCTTCTAAGAAATAACGACTTTCCGAAATACCAGCAAATATTTTTTCACCCAATCTTCATGATACTTGGTGGTAATGATCAGTACACAAATCACACTTGGCTCACCAAATTTTGTTCTTCTACGTTGAAGCGTTCGTCTACAGTAGCAGTTTTTATTTTTAGGTTTCACTCTGTATACTTCTATATAGATAGATGAATTTGGAACTCTAAATCCAACATGGTTTGTAGTAGCTCTTTGAAACTGACAAAATAAATGAGTTCTCAGATTTGTCTCTATGGTTTGTTTCCTCTTCAAGTAGCCCTAGGCACAGACTAGGGAAAAGCACTTTCATTAAGAGGGTTTGCCAAGCTTCCAAGAAATAACGAGTTTCCGAAATACCAGCAAATATGTTTTCACCCAATCTTGTTGATACTTGGTGGTAATGATCAGTACACAAATCCCACTTGGCTCACCAAATTTTGTTCTTCCTGCTTGAAGCGTTCGTCTAGAGTTGCAGTTTTTATATTTAGGTTTCCCTCTGTTCTCTCCTATATATAAGATGAACTTGGAACTCTAAATCCAACATGGTCAGTAATAGCTCTTTGAAACTTCACAAAAAAAAGTATTTCTCAGTTTTTTCTCTATGGTTTGTTTCCTCTTCAAGTAGCCCTACGCAGAGACTGTGGAAAAGCACTTTCATTGAAAGGGGTTGCCAAGCATCCAAGAAATTACGAGTTTCCGAAATACCATCAAATATTTTTTCACCAAATCTTGATGATACCTGTTGGTAGTGACAAGTACACAAATCCCACGTGGCTCACCAAATTGTTTTCTTCTAGTTTGAAGCGTTCGTTTACAGTAGCAGTTTATATTTTTAGGTTTCGATCTGGTCACTCCTATATAGATAGAAGAATTTGGAACTCTAAATCCAACATGGTTTGTAGTAGCTCTTTGAAACTTGACAAAATAAAGGAGTTCTCAGTTTTGTCTCTATGATTTGTTTCCTCTTCAAGTAGCCCTAAGCAGAGACTGTGGAAAAGCACTTTCATTGAAAGGGGTTGCCAAGCTTCCAAAAATTACGAGTTTCCGAAATACCAGCAAATATTTTTGCACCCAATCTTGATGATACGTGGTGGTAATCACAAGTACACAAATCCCATATGGCTCACCAAATTTTGTTCTTCTAGGTTGAAGCGTTCCGTTACAGTAGCAGTTTTTATTTTTAGGTTTCACTCTGTTTTCTCCTATATAGATAGATGAATTTGGAACTCTAAATCCAACATGGTTTGTAGTAGCTCTTTGAAACTTGACAAAACAAATGAGTTCTCAGTTTTGTCGCTATGGTTTGTTTCCTCTTCAAGAAGCCCTAGGCACACACTGTGGAAAAGCACTTAAATTGAAAAGGGTTCCCAAGCTTCCAAGACATATCGATTTTCCAAAATACCCGCAAATATTTTTTCACCCAATCTTGATGATACGTTGAGGTAATGACAAGTACACAAATCCCACTTGGCTTACCAAATTTTGTTCTTCTAGGTTTAAGCGTTCGTCTACAGTAGCAGTTTTTATATTTAGGTTTCCCTCTGTTCTCTCCTATATAGATAGATGAACTTGGAACTCTAAATCCAACATGGTCAGTAGTAGCTCTTTGAAACTTCACAAAAAAAAGTAGTTCTCAGTTTTTTCTCTATGATTTGTTTCCTCTTCATGTAGCCCTACGCACAGACTGTGGAAAAGCACTTTCATTGAAAGGGGTTGCCAAGCATCCAAGAAATTACGAGTTTCCGAAATACCAACAAATATTTTTTCACCAAATCTTGATGATTCCTGTTTGTAATGACAAGTACACAAATCCCACTTGGCTCATCAAATTGTGTTCTTCTAGTTTGAAGCAGTAGCAGTTTATATTTTTAGGTTTCCCTCTGGTCTCTCCTATATAGATAGATGAATTTGGAACTCTAAATCCAACATGGTTTGTAGTAGCTCTTTCAAACTTGACAAAATAAAGGAGTTCTCAGTTTTGTCTCTATGGTTTGTTTCCTCTTCAAGTAGCCCGAGGCACAGACTGTGGATAGCACTTTCATTGAAAGGGGTTGCCAAGCTTCTAAGAAATAACGAGTTTCCGAAATACCAGCAAACATTTTTTCACCCAATCTTGATGATACTTGGTGGTAATGATCAGTACACAAATCCCACTTGGCTCACCAAATTTTGTTCTTCTAGGTTGAAGCGTTCGTCTACAGTAGCAGTTTTGATATTTAGGTTACCCTCTTTTCTCTCCTATATATATAGATGAACATGGAACTCTAAATCCAACATGGTTAGTAGTAGCTCTTTGAAACTTCACAAAAAAAAGTAGTTCTCAGTTTTTTCTCCATGATTTGTTTCCTCTTCATGTAGCCCTAAGCAGAGACTGTGGAAAAGCACTTTCATTTAGAGGGGTTGCCAAGCTTCCAAGAAATAACGAGTTTCCGAAAAACCAGCAAATGTTTCTTCACCCAATCTTGATTATACGTGGTGGTAATGATCAGTACACAAATCCCACTTTGCTCACCAAATTTTGTTCTTCTAGGTTGAAGCGTTCGTTTATAGTAGCAGTTTTTATTTTTAGGTTTCACTCTGTTTTCTCCTATATAGATAGATGAATTTGGAACTCTATATCCAACATGGTTTGTAGTAGCTGTTTGAAACTTGACAAAATAAAGGAGTTCTCAGTTTTGTCTCTATGGTTTGTTTCCTCTTCAAGTAGCCCTAGTCACAGACGTTGGAATAGCACTTTCATTGAGAGGGGTTGCCAAGCTTCTAAGAAATAACGAGTTTCCGAAATACCAGCAAATAATTTTTCACCCAATCTTGATGATTCTTGGTGGTAATGATCAGTACACCAATCCCAAATGGCTCACCAAATTTTGTTCTTCTAGTTTGAAGCGTTCATACACAGTAGCAGTTTTTATATGTAGGTTTCCCTCTGTTCTCTCCTACATAGATAGATGAATTTGGAACTCTAAATCCAACATGGTTTGTAGTAGCTCTTTAAAACTTGACAAAAAATTAGTTCTCAGTTTTGTCTCTATAGTTTGTTTCCTCTTCAAGTAGCCCTAAGCAGAGACTTTGGGAAAGCACTTTAATTGAAAGGGGTTGTAAAGCTTCCAAGAAATTACAAGTTTACGAAATACCAGCAAATGTTTTCTCACCCAATCTTGATGATACGTGGTGGTAATGACAAGTACACAAATCCCACTTGGCTCACCAAATTTTGTTCTTCTAGTTTGAAGCGTTCGTTCACAGTAGCAGTTTACATTTGTAGGTTTCCCTCTGTTGTCTCCTATATGGATAGATGAATTTGGAACTCTAAATCAACATAGTTTGTAGTAGCTCTTTGAAACTTGACAGAATAAAGGAGTTCTCAGTTTTGTATCTATGGTTTGTTTCCTCTTCAAGTAGCCCTAGGCACAGATGGTGGAAAAGCACTTTCATTGAGAGGGATTGCCAAGCTTCCAAGAAATTACGAGTATCCGAAATACCAGCAAATATTTTTTTTTTACCATTTGATGATACTTGGAGGTAATGATAAGTACACAAATCCCACTTGGCTCACCAAATTTTGTTCTTCTAGGTTGAAGCGTTCGTCTACTGTAGCAGTTTTTATTTTTAGGATTCACTCTGTTCTCTCCTATATAGATAGATGAATTTGGAACTCTAAATCCAACATGGTTTGTAGTAGCTCTTTGAAACTTGACCAAAAATTAGTTCTCAGTTTTGCCTCTATTATTTGTTTCCTGTTCAAGTAGCCTTAAGCAGAGACAGTGGAAAAGCACTTTCATTTAAAGGAGTTGCCAAGCTTCCAAGAAATTACGAGTTTCCGAAATACCAGCAAATATTTTTTCACGCAATCTTGATGATACGTGGTGGTAATGACAAGTACACAAATCGCACTTGGCTCACCAAATTTTCTTCTTCTAGGTTGAAGCGTTCTTCTACAGTAGCAGTTTTATTTTGAGGTTTCACTCTCTTCTCTCCTATATAGATAGATGAATTTGGAACTCTAAATCCAACATGGTTTGTACTAGCTCTTTGAAACTTGACAAAATAAATGAGTTCTCAGTTTTGTCTCTATGGTTTGTTTCCTCTTCAAGAAGCCCTAGGCACAAACTGTGGAAAAGCACTTAAATTGAAAAGGGTTCCCAAGCTTCAAAGACATATCGATTTTCCAAAATACCCGCAAATATTTTTTCACCCAATCTTGATGATACGTTGAGGTAATGACAAGTACACAAATCCCACTTGGCTCACCAAATTTTGTTCTTCTAGGTTGAAGCGTTCGTCTACAGTAGCAGTTTTTATATTTAGGTTTCCTTCTGTTCTCTCCTATATAGATAGATGAACTTGGA
>NW_027516214.1:0-63311 GCF_048772815.1 Callospermophilus lateralis
ACAAACGCTTCAACCTAGAAGAACAAAATTTTGTGAGCCAAGTGGGATTTGTGTACTGATCATTACCACCAAGTATCATCAAGATTGGGTGAAAAAATATTTGCTGGTATTTCGGAAACTCGTAATTTCTTGGAAGCTTGGCAAAACCTTTCAATGAAAGTGCTTTTCCACAGTCTTTGCTTAGGGCTACTTGAAGAGGAAACAAACCATAGAGACAAAACATAGAACTACTTTATTTTGACAAGTGTCAAAGAGCTACTACATACCATGTTGGATTTAGAGTTCCAAATTCATCTATCTATATTGGAGAGAACAGAGTGAAACCTAAATATAAATACGGATACTGTAGACGAATGCTTCAACCTAGTAGAACAAAATTTTGTGAGCCAAGTGGGATTTCTGTACTGATCATTACCACTGATTATCATCAAGATTGGGTGAAAAAATATTTGCTGGTATTTCAGAAAATCGTGAACTCTTAGAAGCTTGGCAACCCCTCTCAATGAAAGTACTTTTCCACAGTCTCTGCTTTGGGCTACTTGAAGACGAAACAAATCATAAAGACAAAACTGAGAACCCCTTCATTTTCTCAAGTTACAAAGAGCTACTACAAACCAAGTTGGATTTAGAGTTCCAAACTCATCTATCGATATAGGAGAGAACAGAGTGAAACCTTAAAATGTAAACTGCTACTGTAGACGAACGCTTTAACCTAGAAGGACAAAATTTGGTGAGCCAAGTGGGATTTGTGTACTGATCATTACCACCAAGCGTCATCAAGATTGGGTGAAAAAAATATTTGCTGTTATTTCGGAAACTCGTTAATTCTTAGAAGCTTGTCAACCCCTCTCAATGAAAGTGTTTCCACAGTCTGTGCCTAGGGCTACTTGAAGAGGAAACAAACCATTGAGACAAAACAGAGAACTCCTTTATTTTGTCAAGTTTCAAAGAGCTACTACAAACCATGTTGGATTTAGAGTTAAAATTCATCTATCTATATAAAAGAGAACAGAGGGAAACCTAAATATAAAAACTGCTACTGTAGACGAACGCTTCAACCTAGAAGAACAAAATTTGGTGAGCCAAGTGGAATTTGTGTACTGATCATTACCACCAAGTATCATCAAGATTGGGTGAAAAAATATTTGCTGCTATTTCGGAAACTCGTTATTTCTTAGATGATTGTCAACCCCTCTCAATGAAAGTGCTTTTCCAAAGTCTGTGCCTAGGGCTACTTGAATAGGAAACAAACCATAGAGACAAAACTGAGAACTCCATTATATTGTCAAGTTTCCAAAAGCTACTATGAACCATGTTGGATTTAGAGTTCCAAATTCATCTATCTATATAGGAGAGAACAAAGTGAAACCTAAATATAAATTCGGATACTGTAGACAAACGCTTCAACCTAGTAGAACAAAATTTGGTGAGCCAAGTGGGATTTGTGTACTGATCATTATCACCGAGTATCATCAAGATTGGGTGAAAAAATGTTTGATGGTATTTCGGAAACTCGTTAATTCTTAGAAGCTTGGCAACCCCTCTCAATGAAAGTGCTTTTCCATAGTCTGTGCCTAGGTCTACTTGAAAAGGAAACAAACCATATAGACAAAACTGAGAACTCCTTAATTTTGTCAAGTTTCAAATAGATACTACAAACCATGTTGGATTTAGTGTTCCAAATTCATCTATCTATATAGGAAAGAACAAAGTGAAACCTAATTATAAAAACTGCTACTGTATACGAGCGCTTCAACCTAGAAGAACAACATTTGGTGAGCCAAGTGGGATTAGTGTACTGATCATTACCACCAAGTATCATCAAGATTGGGTGAAAAAATATTTGCTGGTATTTCAGAAACTCGTTATATCTTTGAAGCTTGGCAACCCCTCTCAATGAAAGTGCTTTTCCACAGTGTGTTTTTAGGGCTACTTGAACAGGAAACAAACCATAGAGACAAAACTGAGAACTCGTTATTTTGACAAGATTCAAAGAGCTACTACAAATCATGTTGGATTTAGAGTTCCAAATTTATCTATCTATATAGGAGAGAAGAGATTGAAACTTAAAAATAAAAACCGATACTGTAATTGAACACTTCAACCTAGTAGAACAAAATTTGTTGAGCCAAGTGGGATTTGTGTCCTGATCATTACTACCAAGTATCATCAAGATTGGGTGAAAAAATATTTGCTGGTATTTCGGAAACTCGTTAATTCTTAGAAGCTTGGCAACCCCTCTCAATGAAAGTGCTTTTCCACAGTCTGTGGCTAAGGCTACTTGAAGAGGAAACAAACCATAGAGACAAAACTGAGAACTACTTTATTTTGTCAAGTTTCAAAGAGCTACTACAAACCATGTTGGATTTAGAGTTCCAAATTGATCTATCTATATAGGAGAGAACAGAGGGAAACCTAAATACAAAAACTGCTAGTGTAGACGAACACTTCAACCTAGAAGAACAAAATTTGGTGAGCCAAGTGGATTTTGTACTGATCATTACCACCAAGTATCCTCAAGATTGGGTGAAAAAATATTTGCTGGTATTTTGGAAACTCCTTGATTCTTAGAAGCTTGGCAACACCTCTGAATGAAAGTGCTTTGCCACAGTCTGTGCCTAGGGCTACTTGAAGAGGAAACAAACCATAGAGACAAAACTGAGAACTCCTTTATTTTGACAAGTTTCAAAGAGCTACTAAAAACCATGTTGGATTTAGAGTTCCAAATTCATCTATCTACATAGGAGAGAATAGAGTGAAAGGTAAATATAAAAACTGCTACTGTCGACGAACGCTTCAACCTAGAAGAACAAAATTTGGTGAGCCATGTGGGATTTGTGTACTGATCTTTACCACCACGTATCATCAACATTGCTTGAAAAAATATTTGCTGGTATTTCGGAAACTCGTTAATTATTAGAAGCTGGGCAACCCCTCTCAATGAAAGTCCTTTTCCAGTCTGTGCCTAGGGCTACTTGAAGAGGAAACAAACAATAGAGACAAAACTGAGAACTACTTTACTTTTTCAAGTTTCAAAGAGCTACTACAAACCATGTTGGATTTAGAGTTCAAAATTGATCTATCTATATAGGAGAGAACAGAGGGAAACCTAAATTCAAAAACTGCTAGTGTAGACGAACACTTCAACCTAGAAGAACAAAATTTGGTGAGCCAATTGGGATTTGTGTACTTGTAATTACCACCACGTATCATCAAGATTGGGTGAAAAAATGTTTGCTGGTATTTCGGAAACTCGTTAATTCTTAGAAGCTTGGCAACCCCTCTCGATGAAAGTGCTTTTCCACAGTCTCTGCTTAGGGCTACTTAAAGAGGAAACAAACCATAGAGACAAAACTGAGACCTCCTTTATTTAGACAAGTTTCATAGAGCTACTACAAACCATGTTGGATTTAGAGTTCCAAATTCATCTATCTACATAGGAGAGAACAGAGGGAAACCTAAAAATATAAACTGCTACTGTCGACGAACACTTCAACCTAGAAGAACAAAATTTGGTGAATCAAGTGGGATTTGTGTACTCATCATTACCACCAAGTATCATTACGATTGGGTGAAAAAAATATTTCATGCTTTTTCAGAAACTCGTTAATTCTTAGAAGCTTGGCAACCCCTCTCAATAAAAGTGCTTTTCCACAGTGTGTGCCTAGGGCTACTTGAAGAAAAAACAAACCATAGAGACAAAACTGAGAACTCCTTTATTTTGTTTGTTTCAAAGAGCTACTACAAACCATGTTGGATTTAGAGTTCAAAATTCATCTATCTATGTAGGAGAGAACAGAGGGAAACCTAAATATAAAAACTGCTACTGTAGACGAACGCTTCAACCTAGAAGAACAAAATTTGGAGAGCCAAGTGGGATTTGTGTACTGATCATTACCACCAAGTATCATCAAGATTTGGTGAAAAAATATTTGCTGGTATTTCGAAAACTCGTGAATTCTTTGAAGCTTGGCAACCCCTCTCAATGAAAGTGCTTTTCCACAGTCTCTGCTTAGGGCTACTTGAAGAGGAAACAAACCATAGAGACAAAACGGAGAACTACTTTATTTTTTCAAGTTTCAAAGAGCTACTACAAACCATGTTGGATTTCGAGTTCCAAATTCATCTATCTATATAGGAGAGAACAGAGGGAAACCTAAATATAAAAACTGCTTCTGTAGAGGAACGCTTCAACCTAGAAGAACAAAATTTGGTGAGCCAAGTGATATTTGTGTACTGATCATTATCAACAAGTATCATCAAGATTGGGTGAAACAATATTTGCTGGTATTTCGGAAACTCGTTATTTCTTACAAGCTTGGAAACTCCTCTCATTGAAAGTGCTTTTCCACAGTCTGTGCCTAGGGCTGCTCTAAGAGGAAACAAACCATAGAGACAAAACTGAGAACTCCTTTATTTTGTCAAGTTTCAAAGAGCTACTACAAACCATGTTTGATTTAGAGTTCCAAATTCATCTATCTATGTAGGAGAGAACAGAGGGAAACCTAAATATAAAAACTGCTACTGTAGACAAACGCTTCAACCTAGAAGAACAAAATTTTGTGAGCCAAGTGGGATTTGTGTACTGATCATTACCACCAAGTATCATCAAGATTGGGTGAAAAAATATTTGCTGGTATTTCGGAAACTCGTAATTTCTTGGAAGCTTGGCAAAACCTTTCAATGAAAGTGCTTTTCCACAGTCTTTGCTTAGGGCTACTTGAAGAGGAAACAAACCATAGAGACAAAACATAGAACTACTTTATTTTGACAAGTGTCAAAGAGCTACTACATACCATGTTGGATTTAGAGTTCCAAATTCATCTATCTATATTGGAGAGAACAGAGTGAAACCTAAATATAAATACGGATACTGTAGACGAACGCTTCAACCTAGTAGAACAAAATTTTGTGAGCCAAGTGGGATTTCTGTACTGATCATTACCACTGATTATCATCAAGATTGGGTGAAAAAATATTTGCTGGTATTTCAGAAAATCGTGAACTCTTAGAAGCTTGGCAACCCCTCTCAATGAAAGTACTTTTCCACAGTCTCTGCTTTGGGCTACTTGAAGACGAAACAAATCATAAAGACAAAACTGAGAACCCCTTCATTTTCTCAAGTTACAAAGAGCTACTACAAACCAAGTTGGATTTAGAGTTCCAAACTCATCTATCGATATAGGAGAGAACAGAGTGAAACCTAAAAATGTAAACTGCTACTGTAGACGAACGCTTTAACCTAGAAGGACAAAATTTGGTGAGCCAAGTGGGATTTGTGTACTGATCATTACCACCAAGCGTCATCAAGATTGGGTGAAAAAAATATTTGCTGTTATTTCGGAAACTCGTTAATTCTTAGAAGCTTGTCAACCCCTCTCAATGAAAGTGTTTCCACAGTCTGTGCCTAGGGCTACTTGAAGAGGAAACAAACCATTGAGACAAAACAGAGAACTCCTTTATTTTGTCAAGTTTCAAAGAGCTACTACAAACCATGTTGGATTTAGAGTTAAAATTCATCTATCTATATAAAAGAGAACAGAGGGAAACCTAAATATAAAAACTGCTACTGTAGACGAACGCTTCAACCTAGAAGAACAAAATTTGGTGAGCCAAGTGGAATTTGTGTAGTGATCATTACCACCAAGTATCATCAAGATTGGGTGAAAAAATATTTGCTGGTATTTTGGCAACTCGTTATTTCTTAGAAGATTGGCAACCCCTCCCAATGAAAGTGCTTTTCCACAGTCTTTGCCTAGGGCTACTTGAAGAGGAAACAAATCATAGAGACAAAGCTGAGAAGTCCTTTATTTTTTCAAGTTTCAAAGAATTACTACAATATATGTTGGATATAGAGTTCCAAATTCATCTCTCTATATTGAGAGAACTGAGGGAAACCTAAATATAAAAACTGCTACTGTAGACGAACGCTTAAAACTAGAAGAACAAAATTTGGTGAGCCAAGTGGGATTTGTGTAGTGATCATTACCACCATGTATCATCAAGTTTGGGTGAAAAAATATTTGCTGATATTTCGGAAACTCGTTAATTCTTTGAAGCTTGGCAACCCCTCTCAAAGAAATTGCTTTTCCACAGTCTGTGTCTAGGGCTACTTGAAGAGGAAACAAACCATAAAGACAAAATTGAGAAGTCCTTTATTTTGTCAAGTTTCAAAGAATTACTACAATCCATGTTGGATTTAGAGTTCCAAATTCATCTATCTATATAGGAGAGAACAGAGGGAAACCTAAATATAAAAACTGCTAATGTAGACGAACGCTTAAGACTAGAAGAACAAAATTTGTTGAGCCAAGTGGGATTTGTGTACTGATCATTACCACCGAGTATCATCAAGATCGGAAGAAAAAATATTTGCTGGTATTTCGGAAACTCGTTAATTCTTTGAAGATTGGCAACCCCTCTCAATGGAAGTGCTTTTCCACAGTCTCTGCTTTGGGCTACTTGAAGACGAAACAAATCATAGAAGCAAAACTGAGAACTCCTTCATTTTGTCAAGTGTCAAAGAGCTACTACAAACCATGTTGGATTTAGAGTTCCAAATTCATCTATCTATATAGGAGAGAACAGAGGGAAACCTAAATATAAAAACTGCTACTGTAGAAGAACGCTTCAACCAAGGAGAACAAAATTTGGTGAGCCAAGTGTGATTTGTGTACTGATCATTACCACCAAGTATCATCAAGATTGGGTGAAAAAATATTTGCTGGTATTGCGGAAACTAGTAATTTCTTGGAAGCTTGGCAAAACCTTTCAATGAAAGTGCTTTTCCACAGTCTCTGCTTAGGGCTACTTGACGAGGAAACAAACCATAGAGACAAAATGGAGAACTACTTTATTTTGTCAAGTTTCAAAGAGCTACTACAAACCATGTTGGATTTAGAGTTCCAAATTCATCTATCGATATAGGAGAGAACAGAGTGAAACCTAAAAATGTAAACTCCTACTGTAGACGAACGCTTTAACTTAGAAGGACAAAATTTGGTGAGCCAAGTGGGATTGGTGTACTGATCATTACCACCAAGTGTCATCAAGTTTGGTTGAAAAAAATATTTGCTGTTACTTCGGAAACTCGTTAATTCTTAGAAGCTTGTCAACCCCTCTCAATGAAAGTGCGTTCCATAGTCTGTGCCTACGGCTACTTGAATAGGAAACAAACCATTGAGACAAAACAGAGAACTCCTTTATTTTGTCAAGTTTCAAAGAGCTACTACAAACCATGTTGGATATAGAGTTCCAAATTCATCTATCTATGTAGGAGAGAACAGAGGGAAACCTAAATATAAAAACTGCTACTGTAGAAGAACGCTTCAACCTAGAAGAACAAAATTTGGTGAGCCAAGTGGGATTTGTGTACTGATCATTACCACCAAGTATCATCAAGATTGGTGAAAAAATATTTTCTGGTATTTCGGAAACTCTTTAATTCTTTGAAGCTTGGCAACCCCCCTCAATGAAAGTGCTTTTCCACAGTCTGTGCCTTTGGCTACTTGAAGAGGAAACAAACCATAGAGACAAATCTGAGAAGTCCTTTATTTTGTCAAGTTTCAAAAATTACTACAATCCATGTTGGGTTTAGAGTTCCAAATTTATCTATCTATATAGGAGAGAACAGAGGGAAACCTAAATATAAAAACTGCTACTGTAGACGAACGCTTAAGACTAGAAGAACAAATTTTGGTGAGCCAAGTGGGATTTGTGTAGTGATCATTACCACCATGTATCATCAAGATTGGGTGAAAAAATATTTGCTGGTATTTCGGAAACTCCTTAATTCTTTGAAGCTTGGCAACCCCTCTCAATGAAATTGCTTTTCCACAGTTTGTGTCTAGGGCTACTTGAAGAGGAAATAAACCATAGAGACAAAACTGAGAAGTCCTTTTTTTTGTCAAGTTTCAAAGAATTACTACAATCCATGTCGGATTTAGAGTTCCAAATTCATCTATCTATATAGGAGAGAACAGAGGGAAACCTAAATATAAAAAACTGCTACTGTAGACGAACGCTTAAGACTAGAAGAACAAAATTTGTTGAGCCAAGTGTGATTTGTGTACTGATAATTACCACCGAGTATCATCAAGATCGGAAGAAAAAATATTTGCTGGTATTTCGGAAACTCGTTAATTCTTTGAAGCTTGGCAACCCCTCTCAATGAAAGTGCTTTTCTACAGTCTCTGCTTTGGGCTACTTGAAGACGAAACAAATCATAGAAGAAAACTCAGAACTCCTTCATTTTGTCAAGTGTCAAAGAGCTACTACAAACCATGTTGGATTTAGAGTTCCAAATTCATCTATCTATATAGGAGAGAACAGAGGGAAACCTAAATATAAAAACTGCTACTGTAGACGAACGCTTCTACCAAGAAGAACAAAATTTGGTGAGCCAAGTGGGATTTGTGTACTGATCATTACCACCAAGTATCATCAAGATTGGTTGAAAAAATATTTGCTGGTATTTCGGAAACTCATAATTTCTTGGAAGCTTGGCAACCCCTCTCAATGAAAGTGCTTTTCCACAGTCTGTGCCTAGGGCTACTTGACGAGGAAACAAACCATAGAGACAAAACGGAGAACTCCTTTATTTTGTCAAGTTTCAAAGAGCTACTACAAACCATGTTGGATTTAGAGTTCCAAATTCATCTATCTATATAAGAGAGAACAGAGTGAAACCTAAATATAAATACGGATACTATAGACGAACGCTTCAAACTAGTAGAACAAAATTTGGTGAGCCAAGTGGGATTTGTGTACTGATCATTACCACCGAGTATCATCAAGATTGGGAGAAAAAATATTTGCTTGTATTTCGGAAACTCATTAATTCTTAGAAGACTGGCAACCCCTCTCAATGAATGTGCTTTTCCACAGTCTCTGCTTTGGGCTACTTGAAGATGAAACAAATCATAGAGACAAAACTGAGAACTCCATTATTTTGTCAAGTGTCAAAGAGCTACTACAAACCATGTTGGATTTAGAGTTCCTAATTCATCTATCGATATAGGAGAGAACAGAGTGAAACCGAAAAATAAAAACTGCTACTGTAGACGAACGCTTTAACCTAGAAGAACAGAATTTGGTGAGCCAAGTGGGATTTGTGTACTGATCATTACCACCCAGTGTCATCAAGATTGGGTGAAAAAAATATTTGCTGTTATTTCGGATCCTGGTTAATTCTTAGAAACTTGTGAACCCCTCTCAATGAAAGTGCTTTCCACAGTCTGTGCCTAGGGCTACTTGAAGAGGAAACAAACCATAGAGACAAAACTGAGAAGTCCTTTATTTTGTCAAGTTTCAAAGAATTACTACAATCCATGTTGGATTTAGAGTTCCAAATTCATCTATCTATATAGTAGAGAACAGAGGGAAACCTAAATATAAAAATTACTACAGTAGGCGAACGCTTCAACATAGAAGAACAAAATTTGGTGAGCCAAGTCTGATTTGTATACTGATCATGACCACCAAGTATCATCAAGATTGGGTGAAAAAATATTTGCTGGTATTTCGGAAACTCGTTAATTCTTTGAAGCTTGGCAACCCCTCTCAATGAAAGTGCTTTTCCACAGTCTGTGCCTAGGGCAACTTGAAGAGGAAACAAACCATAGAGACAAAACGGAGAACTCCTTTATTTTGTCAAGTTTCAAAGAGCTACTACAAACCATGTTGAATTTAGAGTTCCAAATTCATCTATCTATAATGGAAAGAACAGAGGGAAACCTAAATATAAAAACTGCTACTGTAGACGAATGCTTCAACCTAGAAAAACAAAATTTGGTGAGCCAAGTAGGATTTGTGTACTGATCATTACCACCAAGTATCATCAAGATTGGGAGAAAAAATATTTGCTGGTATTTTGGAAACTCGTAATTTCTTGGAAGCTTGGCAACCCCTTTCAATGAAAGTTCTATTCCACAGTCTCTGCATAGGGCTACTTGAAGAGGAAACAAACCATAGAGACAAAACTGAGAACTACTTTATTTTGTCAAGTTTCAAAGAGCTACTACAAACCATGTTGGATTTAGAGTTCCAAATTCATCTATCTATATAGGGGAGAACAGAGTGAAACCTAAATATAAATACGGATACTGTACACGAACGCTTCAACCTAGTAGAAAAAAATTTTGTGAGCCAAGTGGTATATGTGTACTGATAATTACCACCGAGTATCATCAAGATTGGGTGAAAAAATATTTGCTGGTTTCGGAAACTCGCTAATTTTTAGAAGCTTGGCAACCCCTCTCAATGAAAGTGCTTTCCACAGTCTGTGCCTAGGGCTACTTGAAGAGGAAATAAACCATAGAGACAAAACAGAGAACTCGTTTATTTTGTCAAGTTTCAAAGAGCTACTACAAACCATGTTGGTTTTAGAGTTCCAAATTCATCTATCTATATATTAGAGACCAGAGGGAAACCTAAATATAAAAACTGCTACTGTAGACGAACCCTTCAACCTAGAAGAACAAAATTTGGTGAGCCAAGTGAGATTTGTGTACTGATCATTACCACCAAGTATCATCAAGATTGGGTGAAAAAATATTTGCTCGTAATTCGGAAACTCGTTATTTCTTAGAAGCTTGGAAACCCCTCTCAATGAAAGTGCTTTTCCACAGTCTGTGCCTAGGGCTACTTGAAGAGGAAACAAACCATAGAGACAAAACTGAGAAGTCCTTTATTTTGTCAAGTTTCAAAGAGCTACTACAAACCATGTTTGATTTAGAGTTCCAAATTCATCTATCTATGTAGGAGAGAACAGAGGGAAACCTAAATATAAAAACTGCTACTGTAGACAAACGCTTCAACCTAGAAGAACAAAATTTTGTGGGCCAAGTGGGATTTGTGTACTGATCATTACCACCAAGTATCATCAAGATTGGGTGAAAAAATATTTGCTGGTATTTCGGAAACTCGTAATTTCTTGGAAGCTTGGCAAAACCTTTCAATGAAAGTGCTTTTCCACAGTCTTTGCTTAGGGCTACTTGAAGAGGAAACAAACCATAGAGACAAAACATAGAACTACTTTATTTTGACAAGTGTCAAAGAGCTACTACATACCATGTTGGATTTAGAGTTCCAAATTCATCTATCTATATTGGAGAGAACAGAGTGAAACCTAAATATAAATACGGATACTGTAGACGAACGCTTCAACCTAGTAGAACAAAATTTTGTGAGCCAAGTGGGATTTCTGTACTGATCATTACCACTGATTATCATCAAGATTGGGAGAAAAAATATTTGCTGGTATTTCAGAAAATCGTGAACTCTTAGAAGCTTGGCAACCCCTCTCAATGAAAGTACTTTTCCACAGTCTCTGCTTTGGGCTAATTGAAGACGAAACAAATCATAAAGACAAAACTGAGAACCCCTTCATTTTCTCAAGTTACAAAGAGCTACTACAAACCAAGTTGGATTTAGAGTTCCAAACTCATCTATCGATATAGGAGAGAACAGAGTGAAACCTAAAAATGTAAACTGCTACTGTAGACGAACGCTTTAACCTAGAAGGACAAAATTTGGTGAGCCAAGTGGGATTTGTGTACTGATCATTACCACCAAGCGTCATCAAGATTGGGTGAAAAAAATATTTGCTGTTATTTCGGAAACTCGTTAATTCTTAGAAGCTTGTCAACCCCTCTCAATGAAAGTGTTTCCACAGTCTGTGCCTAGGGCTACTTGAAGAGGAAACAAACCATTGAGACAAAACAGAGAACTCCTTTATTTTGTCAAGTTTCAAAGAGCTAATACAAACCATGTTGGATTTAGAGTTAAAATTCATCTATCTATATAAAAGAGAACAGAGGGAAACCTAAATATAAAAACTGCTACTGTAGACGAACGCTTCAACCTAGAAGAACAAAATTTGGTGAGCCAAGTGGAATTTGTGTACTGATCATTACCACCAAGTATCATCAAGATTGGGTGAAAAAATATTTGCTGGTATTTTGGCAACTCGTTATTTCTTAGAAGATTGGCAACCCCTCCCAATGAAAGTGCTTTTCCACAGTCTTTGCCTAGGGCTACTTGAAGAGGAAACAAATCATAGAGACAAAGCTGAGAAGTCCTTTATTTTTTCAAGTTTCAAAGAATTACTACAATATATGTTGGATATAGAGTTCCAAATTCATCTCTCTATATTGAGAGAACTGAGGGAAACCTAAATATAAAAACTGCTACTGTAGACGAACGCTTAAAACTAGAAGAACAAAATTTGGTGAGCCAAGTGGGATTTGTGTAGTGATCATTACCACCATGTATCATCAAGTTTGGGTGAAAAAATATTTGCTGATATTTCGGAAACTCGTTAATTCTTTGAAGCTTGGCAACCCCTCTCAAAGAAATTGCTTTTCCACAGTCTGTGTCTAGGGCTACTTGAAGAGGAAACAAACCATAAAGACAAAATTGAGAAGTCCTTTATTTTGTCAAGTTTCAAAGAATTACTACAATCCATGTTGGATTTAGAGTTCCAAATTCATCTATCTATATAGGAGAGAACAGAGGGAAACCTAAATATAAAAACTGCTAATGTAGACGAACGCTTAAGACTAGAAGAACAAAATTTGGTGAGCCAAGTGGGATTTGTGTACTGATCATTACCACCGAGTATCATCAAGATCGGAAGAAAAAATATTTGCTGGTATTTCGGAAACTCGTTAATTCTTTGAAGATTGGCAACCCCTCTCAATGGAAGTGCTTTTCCACAGTCTCTGCTTTGGGCTACTTGAAGACGAAACAAATCATAGAAGCAAAACTGAGAACTCCTTCATTTTGTCAAGTGTCAAAGAGCTACTACAAACCATGTTGGATTTAGAGTTCCAAATTCATCTATCTATATAGGAGAGAACAGAGGGAAACCTAAATATAAAAACTGCTACTGTAGAAGAACGCTTCAACCAAGGAGAACAAAATTTGGTGAGCCAAGTGTGATTTGTGTACTGATCATTACCACCAAGTATCATCAAGATTGGGTGAAAAAATATTTGCTGGTATTGCGGAAACTAGTAATTTCTTGGAAGCTTGGCAAAACCTTTCAATGAAAGTGCTTTTCCACAGTCTCTGCTTAGGGCTACTTGACGAGGAAACAAACCATAGAGACAAAATGGAGAACTACTTTATTTTGTCATGTTTCAAAGAGCTACTACAAACCATGTTGGATTTAGAGTTCCAAATTCATCTATCGATATAGGAGAGAACAGAGTGAAACCTAAAAATGTAAACTCCTACTGTAGACGAACGCTTTAACCTAGAAGGACAAAATTTGGTGAGCCAAGTGGGATTTGTGTACTGATCATTACCACCAAGTGTCATCAAGTTTGGTTGAAATAAATATTTGCTGTTACTTCGGAAACTCGTTAATTCTTAGAAGCTTGTCAACCCCTCTCAATGAAAGTGCGTTCCACAGTCTGTGCCTACGGCTACTTGAATAGGAAACAAACCATTGAGACAAAACAGAGAACTCCTTTATTTTGTCAAGTTTCAAAGAGCTACTACAAACCATGTTGGATTTAGAGTTCCAAATTCATCTATCTATGTAGGAGAGAACAGAGGGAAACCTAAATATAAAAACTGCTACTGTAGAAGAACGCTTCAACCTAGAAGAACAAAATTTGGTGAGCCAAGTGGGATTTGTGTACTGATCTTTACCACCAAGTATCATCAAGATTGGTGAAAAAATATTTTCTGGTATTTCGGAAACTCTTTAATTCTTTGAAGCTTGGCAACCCCCCTCAATGAAAGTGCTTTTCCACAGTCTGTGCCTAGGGCTACTTGAAGAGGAAACAAACCATAGAGACAAATCTGAGAAGTCCTTTATTTTGTCAAGTTTCAAAGAATTACTACAATCCATGTTGGGTTTAGAGTTCCAAATTTATCTATCTATATAGGAGAGAACAGAGGGAAACCTAAATATAAAAACTGCTACTGTAGACGAACGCTTAAGACTAGAAGAACAAATTTTGGTGAGCCAAGTGGGATTTGTGTAGTGATCATTACCACCATGTATCATCAAGATTGGGTGAAAAAATATTTGCTGGTATTTCGGAAACTCCTTAATTCTTTGAAGCTTGGCAACCCCTCTCAATGAAATTGCTTTTCCACAGTTTGTGTCTAGGGCTACTTGAAGAGGAAATAAACCATAGAGACAAAACTGAGAAGTCCTTTTTTTTGTCAAGTTTCAAAGAATTACTACAATCCATGTCGGATTTAGAGTTCCAAATTCATCTATCTATATAGGAGAGAACAGAGGGAAACCTAAATATAAAAACTGCTACTGTAGACGAACGCTTAAGACTAGAAGAAAAAAATTTGTTGAGCCAAGTGTGATTTGTGTACTGATAATTACCACCGAGTATCATCAAGATCGGAAGAAAAAATATTTGCTGGTATTTCGGAAACTCGTTAATTCTTTGAAGCTTGGCAACCCCTCTCAATGAAAGTGCTTTTCCACAGTCTCTGCTTTGGACTACTTGAAGACGAAACAAATCATAGAAGCAAAACTGAGAACTCCTTCATTTTGTCAAGTGTCAAAGAGCTACTACAAACCATGTTGGATTTAGAGTTCCAAATTCATCTATCTATATAGGAGAGAACAGAGGGAAACCTAAATATAAAAACTGCTACTGTAGACGAACGCTTCTACCAAGAAGAACAAAATTTGGTGAGCCAAGTGGGATTTGTGTACTGATCATTACCACCAAGTATCATCAAGATTGGTTGAAAAAATATTTGCTGGTATTTCGGAAACTCATAATTTCTTGGAAGCTTGGCAAAACCTTTCAATGAAAGCGCTTTTCCACAGTCTCTGCTTAGGGCTACTTGACGAGGAAACAAACCATAGAGACAAAACGGAGAACTACTTTATTTTGTCAAGTTTCAAAGAGCTACTACAAACCATGTTGGATTTAGAGTTCCAAATTCATCTATCTATATAGGAGAGAACAGAGTGAAACCTAAATATAAATACGGATACTATAGACGAACGCTTCAAACTAGTAGAACAAAATTTGGTGAGCCAAGTGGGATTTGTGTACTGATCATTACCACCGAGTATCATCAAGATTGGGAGAAAAAATATTTGCTTGTATTTCGGAAACTCATTAATTCTTAGAAGACTGGCAACCCCTCTCAATGAATGTGCTTTTTCACAGTCTCTGCTTTGGGCTACTTGAAGATGAAACAAATCATAGAGACAAAACTGAGAACTCCATTATTTTGTCAAGTGTCAAAGAGCTACTACAAACCATGTTGGATTTAGAGTTCCTAATTCATCTATCGATATAGGAGAGAACAGAGTGAAACCGAAAAATAAAAACTGCTACTGTAGACGAACGCTTCAACCTAGTAGAAAAAAATTTTGTGAGCCAAGTGGTATTTGTGTACTGATAATTACCACCGAGTATCATCAAAATTGGGTGAAAAAATATTTGCTGGTATTTTGGAAACTCGCTAATTTTTAGAAGCTTGGCAACCCCTCTCAATGAAAGTGCTTTCCACAGTCTGTGCCTAGGGCTACTTGAAGAAGAAATAAACCATAGAGACAAAACAGAGAACTCGTTTATTTTGTCAAGTTTCAAAGAGCTACTACAAACCATGTTGGTTTTAGAGTTCCAAATTTATCTATCTATATAGGAGAGACCAGAGGGAAACCTAAATATAAAAACTGCTACTGTAGACGAACCCTTCAACCTAGAAGAACAAAATTTGGTGAGCCAAGTGAGATTTGTGTACTGATCATTACCACCAAGTATCATCAAGATTGGGTGAAAAAATATTTGCTCGTAATTCGGAAACTCGTTATTTCTTAGAAGCTTGGAAACCCCTCTCAATGAAAGTGCTTTTCCACAGTCTGTGCCTAGGGCTACTTGAAGAGGAAACAAACCATAGAGACAAAACTGAGAACTCCTTTATTTTTTCAAGTTACAAAGAGCTACTACAAACCAGGTTGGATTTCGTGTTCCAAATTCATCTATGTATGTAGGAGAGAACAGAGGGAAACCTAAATATAAAAACTGCTACTTAGACGAACGCTTCAACCTAGAAGAACAAAATTTGGTGAGCCACGTGGGATTTGTGTACTGATCATTACCACGAACTATCATCAAGATTGGGTGAAAAAATATTTGCTGGTATTTCGGAAACTCGTAATTTCTTGGAAGCTTGGCAAAACCTTTCAATGAAAGTGCTTTTCCACAGTCTCTGCTTAGGGCTACTTGACGAGGAAACAAACCATAGAGACAAAACGGAGAACTACTTTATTTTGTCAAGTTTCAAAGAGCTACTACAAACCATGTTGGATTTAGAGTTCCAAATTCATCTATCGATATAGGAGAGAACAGATTGAAACCTAAAAATGTAAACTGCTACTGTAGACGAACGCTTTAACCTAGAAGGACAAAATTTGGTGAGACAAGTGGGATTTGTGTACTGATCATTTCCACCAAGTGTCATCAAGTTTGGTTGAAAAAAATATTTGCTGTTATTTCGGAAACTCGTTAATTCTTAGAAGCATGTCAACCCCTCTCAATGAAAGTGCGTTCCCCAGTCTGTGCCTAGGTCTACTTGAATAGGAAACAAACCATTGAGACAAAACAGAGAACTCCTCTTTTTGTCAAGTTTCAAAGAGCTACTACAAACCATGTTGGATTTAGAGTTCCAAATTCATCTATCTATATAGGAGAGAACAGAGGGAAACCTAAATATAAAAACTGCTACTGTTGACGAACACTTCAACCTAGAAAAACAAAATTTGGTGAGCCAAGTGGGATTTGTGTACTGATCATTACCACCAAGTATCATCAAGATTGGGTGAAAATATATTTTGCTGGTACTTCGGAAACTCGTAAATTCTTAGAAGCTTTGCAACCCCTCTCAATGAAAGTGCTTTTCCACAGTGTGCCTAGAGCTACTTGAAGAGGAAACAAACCATAGAGACAAAACTGAGAACTCATTTATTTTCTTAAGTTTCAAAGAGCTACTACACACCATGTTGGATTTAGTGTTCCAAATTCATCTATCTATGAAGGAGAGAACAGAAGGAAACCTAAATATAAAAACTGCTACTTAGACGAACGCTTCAACCTAGAAGAACAAAATTTGGTTAGCCACGTGGGATTTGTGTACTGATCATTACCACCAACTATCATCAAGATTGGGTGAAAAAATATTTGCTGGTATTTCGGAAACTCGTAATTTCTTGGAAACTTGGCAAAACCTTTCAATGAAAGTGCTTTTCCACAGTCTCTGCTTAGGGCTACTTGACGAGGAAACAATCCATAGAGACAAAACGGAGAACTACTTCATTTTGTCAAGTTTCAAAGAGCTACTACAAACCATGTTGGATTTAGAGTTCCAAATTCATCTATTGATATAGGAGAGAACAGATTGAAACCTAAAAATGTAAACTGCTACTGTAGACGAACGCTTTAACCTAGAAGGACAAAATTTGGTGAGACAAGTGGGATTTGTGTACTGATCATTACCACCAAGTGTCATCAAGTTTGGTTGAAAAAAATATTTGCTGTTATTTCGGAAACTCGTTAATTCTTAGAAGCTTGTCAACACCTCTCAATGAAAGTGCGTTCCACAGTCTGTGCCTAGGGCTACTTGAATAGGAAACAAACCATTGAGACAAAACAGAGAACTCCTTTATTTTGTCAAGTTTCGAAGAGCTACTACAAACCATGTTGGATTTAGAGTTCCAAATTCATCTATCTATATAGGAGAGAACAGAGGGAAACCTAAATATAAAAACTGCTACTGTTGACGAACACTTCAACCTAGAAAAACAAAATTTGGTGAGCTAACTGGGATTTGTGTACTGATCATTACCACCAAGTATCATCAAGATTGGGTGAAAATATATTTTGCTGGTACTTCGGAAACTCGTAAATTCTTAGAAGCTTTGCAACCCCTCTCAATGAAAGTGCTTTTCCACAGTGTGTGCCTAGAGCTACTTGAAGAGGAAACAAACCATAGAGACAAAACTGAGAACTCCTTTATTTTGTTAAGTTTCAAAGAGCTACTACACACCTTGTTGGATATAGAGTTCCAAATTCATCTATCTATGTAGGAGAGAACAGAGGGAAACCTAAATATAAAAACTGCTACTGTAGACGAACGCTTAAACCTAGAAGAACAAAATTTGGTGAGCCAAGTGTGATTTGTGTACTGATCATTATCACCAAGTATCATCAAGATTGGGTGAAAAAATATTTTCTGGTATTTCGGAAACTCGTTAATTCTTTGAAGCTTGGCAACCCCCCCCCCCCAATGAAAGTGCTTTTCCACAGTCTGTGCCTAGGGCTACTTGAAGAGGAAACAAACCATAGAGACAAAACTGAGAAGTCCTTTATTTTGTCAAGTTTCAAAGAATTACTACAATCCATGTCGGATTTAGAGTTCCAAATTCATCTATCTATATAGGAGAGAACAGAGGGAAACCTAAATATAAAAACTGCTACTGTAGACGAACGCTTAAGCCTAGAAGAACAAAATTTGGTGAGTCAAGTGGGATTTGTGTACTGATCATTACCACCGAGTATCATCAAGATCGGAAGAAAAAATATTTGCTGGTATTTCGGAAACTCGTTAAATCTTTGAAGCTTGGCAACCCCTCTCAATGAAAGTGCTTTTCCACAGTCTCTGCTTTGGGCTACTTGAAGACGAAACAAATCATAGAAGCAAAACTGAGAACTCCTTCATTTTGTGAAGTGTCAAAGAGCTACTACAAACCATGTTGGATTTAGAGTTCCAAATTCATCTATCTATATTGGAGAGAACAGAGTGAAACCTAAATATAAATACGGATACTATAGACGAACGCTTCAAACTAGTAGAACAAAATTTGGTGAGCCAAGTGGGATTTGTGTACTTATCATTACCACCGAGTATCATCAAGGTTGGGAGAAAAGATATTTGCTGGTATTTCGGAAACTCGTTAATTCTTAGAAGATTGGCAACCCCTATCAATGAAAGTGCTTTTCCACAGTCTCTGCTTTGGGCTACTTGAAGATGAAACAAATCATAGAGACAAAACTGAGAACTCCTTCATTTTGTCAAGTGTCAAAGAGCTACTACAAACCATGTTGGATTTAGAGTTCCTAATTCATCTATCGATATAGTAAAGAACAGAGTGAAACCTAAAAATAAAAACTGCTACTGTAGCCGAACGCTTTAACCTAGAAGAACAGAATTTGGTGAGCCAAGTGGGATTTGTGTACTTATCATTACCACCCATTGTCATCAAGATTGGTGAAAAATAATATTTGCTGTTATTTCGGATCCTGGTTAATTCTTAGAAACTTGTCAACCCCTCTCAATGAAAGTGCTTTCCACAGTCTGTGCCTAGGGCTACTTGAAGAGGAAACAAACCATAGAGACAAAACTGAGAAGTCCTTTATTTTGTCAAGTTTCAAAGAAATACTACAATCCATGTTGGATTTAGAGTTCCAAATTCATCTATCTATATAGTAGAGAACAGAGGGAAACCTAAATATAAAAATTACTACAGTAGGCGAACGCTTCAACATAGAAGAACAAAATATGGTGAGCCAAGTGAGATTTGTATACTGATCATGACCACCAAGTATCATCAAGATTGGGTGAAAAAATATTAGCTGGTATTTCGGAAACTCGTTAATTCTTAGAAGCTTGGCAACCCCTCTCAATGAAAGTGCTTTTCCACAGTCTGTGCCTAGGGCTACTTGAAGAGGAAAAAAACCATAGATACAAAACGGAGAACTCCTTTATTTTGTCAAGTTTCAAAGAGCTACTACAATCCATGTTGAATTTAGAGTTCCAAATTCATTTATCTCTAATGGAGAGAACAGAGGGAAACCTAAATATAAAAACTGCTACTGTAGACGAATGCTTCAACCTAGAAAAACAAAATTTGGTGAGCCAAGTAGGATTTCTGTACTGATCATTACCACCAAGTATCATCAAGATTGGGAGAAAAAATATTTGCTGGTATTTTGGAAACTCGTAATTTCTTGGAAGCTTGGCAACCCCTTTCAATGAAAGTGCTATTCCACAGTCTCTGCATAGGGCTACTTGAAGAGGAAACAAACCATAGAGACAAAACTGAGAACTCCTTTATTTTGTCAAGTTTCAAAGAGCTACTACAAACCATGTTGGATTTAGAGTTCCAAATTCATCTATCCATATAGGGGAGAACAGAGTGAAACCTAAATATAAATACGGATACTGTACACGAACGCTTCAACCTAGTAGAAAAAAAGTTTGTGAGCCAAGTGGTATTTGTGTACTGATAATTACCACCGAGTATCTTCAAGATTGGGTGAAAAAATATTTGCTGGTATTTCGGAAACTCATTAATTCTTAGAGGTTGGCAACCCTTCTCAATGAAAGTGCTTTTCCACAGTCTGTGCCTAGGGCTACTTCAAGAGGAAACAAATCATAGAGACTAAACTGAGAACTCCTTTATTTTGTCAAGTTTCAAAGAGCTACTATGAACCATGTTGGATTTAGAGTTCCAAATTTTCTATCTATATAGGAGAGAACAGAGGGAAACCTAAATATAAAAACTGCTACTGTAGATGAACGCTTCAACCTAGAAGAACAAAATTTAATCAGCCAAGTGGGATTTGTGTACTGATCAATACCACCAAGTATCATCAAGATTGGGTGAAAAAATATTTGCTGGTATTTCGGAAACCCATTAAATTTTAGAAGGTTGGCAACCCTTCTCAATGAAAGTGCTTTTCCACAGTCTGTGCCTAGGGCTACTTGAAGAGGAAACAAACCGTAGAGACAAAACTGAGAACTCCTTTATTTTGTCAAGTATCAAAGAGATACTACAAACCATGTTGGATTTAGAGTTCCAAATTCATCTATCAATGAGAGAACAGAAGGAAACCAAAATATAAAAACTGCTACTGTAGACGAACGCTTCAACCTAGAAGAACAAAATTTGGTGAGCCAATTGGGTTTGTGTACTGATCATTACCACTAAGTATCATCAAGATTGCGTGAAAAAATATTTGCTGGTGCATCGGAAACTCGTTAATTCTTAGAAGCTTGGAAACCCCTCTCGATGAAATTGCTTTTCCACAGTCTGTGACTAGGGCTACTTGAAAAGGAAAGAAACCATAGACAAAAAACTGAGAACTCCTTTATATTGTCAAGTTTCCAAGAGCTACTACGAACCATGTTGGATTTAGAGTTCCAAATTCATCTATCTATATAGGAGAGAACAGAGGGAAACCTAAATATAAAAACTGCTAATGTACATGAACGCTTCAACCTAGAAGAATAAAATTTGGTGAGCCAAGTGGAATTTGCGTACTGATCATTACTACCAGGTATCATCAAGATTGGGTGAATAAATATTTGCTGGTATTTCGGTAACTCGTTAGTTCTTAGAAGGTTGGCAACCCTTCTCAATGAAAGTGCTTTTCCACAGTCTGTGCCTAGGGCTACTTGAAGAGGAAACAAACCATAGAGAAAAAACCGGGAACTCCTTTATTTTGTCAAGTATCAAAGAGCTACTACAAACCATGTTGGATTTAGAGTTCCAAATTCATCTATCTATATAGGAGAGAACAGAAGGAAACCCAAATATAAAAAATGCTACTATTGACGAACGCTTCAACCTAGAAGATCAAAATTTGGTGAGCCAAGTGGGATTTGTGTACTGATCATTACCACCAAGTATCATCAAGATTGGGTGAAAAAATATTTGCTGGTATATCGGAAACTCGTTAATTCATAGAAGCTTGGCAACTCCTCTCGATGAAAGTGCTTTTCCACAGTCTGTGCCTGGGGCTACTTGAAAAGGAAACACACCATAGAGACAAAACTGAGAACTCCTTTATATTGTCAAGTTTCCAAGAGCTACAACGAACCATGTTGGATTTAGAGTTAGAATTTCATCTATCTATATAGGAGAGAACAGAGGGAAACATAAATATAAAAACTGCTACTGTAGACGAACGCTTCAACCTAGAAGAATAAAATTTGGTGAGGCAAGTGGGATTTGTGTACTGATCTTTACCACCAAGTATCATCAAGATTGGGTGAAAAAATATTTGCTGGTATTTCGGAATCTCCTTAATTCTTAGAAGGTTTGCAACCCCTCTCAATGAAAGTGCTTTTCCACAGTCTGAGCCTAGGGCTACTTGAAGAGGAAACAAACCACAGAGACAAAACTGAGAACTCCTTTTTCTGTCAAGTATCAAAGAGCTACAACAAACCATGTTAGATTTAGAGTTCCAAATTCATCTATCTATATAGGAGAGAACAGAGGGAAACCTAAATATAAAAACTGCTACTGGGGACGAAAGCTTCAACCTAGAAGAACAAAATTTGGTGAGCCAAGTGGGATTTGTGTACTGATCATTACCACAACGATCGTCAAGATTGGGTGAAAAAATATTTGCTGGTATTTCGGAAACTCGTAATTTCTTGTAAGTTGGCAACCCCGTTCAATTAAAGGGCTTTTCCACAGTTTTTGCTTAGGGCTACTGGAAGAGGAAACAAACCATAGAGAAATCTGAGAACTCCTTTATTTTGTCAAGTTTCAAAGAGCTACTACGAACCATGTTGGATTTAGTGTTCCAAATTCATCTATCTTTATAGGAGAGAACAGAGGGAAACCTAAATATAAATACTGCTACTGCAGACGAACGCTTCAACCTAGAAGAACAAAATTTGGTGAGCCAAGTGGGATTTGTGTATTGATCATTACCACCAAGTATCATCAAGATTGGGTGAAAAAATATTTGCTGGAATATCGGAAACTCCTTAATTCTTAGAAGCTTGGCAGCCCCTCTCGATGAAAATGCTTTTCCACAGTCTGTGCTTAGGGCTACTTAAAGAGGAAGAAAACCATAGAGACAAAACTGAGAACTCCTTCATTTTGTCAAGTTTCAAAGAGTTACTAAAAGCCATGTTGGATTTAGAGTTCCAAATTCATCTATCTATATAGGAGAGAACAGAGGGAAACCTAAATATAAAAACTGCTACTGTAGACGAACGCTTCAACCTAGTAGAACAAAATTTGGTGAGTCAAGTGGGATTTGTGTAATGATCATTAGCACCAAGTATCAGCAAGATTGGGTGAAAAAATATTTGCTGGTATTTCGGAAACTCGTTAATTCTTAGAAGCTTGGCAACCCCTCTCAATGAAATTTCTTTTCCACAGTCTGTGCCTAGGGCTACTTGAAGAGGAAACAAACCATAGAGACAAAACTGAGAACTCTTTCATTTTGTCAAGTTTCAAAGAGCTACAATGAACCATGTTGGATTTAGAGTTCCGAATTCATCTCTCTATATAGGAGAGAGCAGAGTGAAACCTAAATAAAAAAAACTGCTACTGTAGACGAACGCTTAAACCTAGATGAACAAAATTTGGTGAGCCAAGTGGGATTTGTGTACTGATCATTACCACAAAGTATCATCAAGATTGGTTGAAAAAATATGTGCTGTTATTTCGGAAAATCTTTTATTCTTATAAGCTTGGCAACCCCTCTCGATGAAAGTGCTTTTCCACAGTCTGTGCTTAGGTCTACTTAAAGAGGAAACAAACCAAAGAGACAAAACTGAGAACTCCTTCATTTTGTCAAGTTTCAAAGAGCTACTACAAGCCATGTTGGATTTAGAGTTCCAAATTCATCTATCTATATAGGAGAGAACAGAGGGAAACCTAAATATAAAAACTGCTACTGTAGACGAACGCTTCAACCTAGAAGAACAAAATTTGGTGAGCCAAGAGGGATTTGTGTACTGATCATTACCAAGAGTATAATCAAGATTGGGTGAAAAAATATTTGCTGGTATTTCGGAAACTCTTTAATTCTTAGAGACTTGGCAACCCCTCACGATGAATGTGCTTTTCCACAGTCTGTTCCTAGGGCTACTTGAAGAGGAAACAAAACGTAGAGAAAAAACTGAGAAGTCCTTTATTTTGTCAAGTTTCCAAGAGCTACTACGAACCATGTTGGATTTAGAGTTCAAAATTCATCTATCTATATAGGAGAGAACAGAGGGAAACCTAAATATAAAAACTGCTACTGTAGACGAACGCTTCAACCTAGAACAACAAAATTTGGTGAGTCAAGTGGGATTTGTGTAATGATCATTAGCACCAAGTATCAGCAAGATTGGGTGAAAAAATATTTGCTGGTATTTCGGAAACTCGTTAATTCTTAGAAGCTTGGCAACCCCTCTCAATGAAAGTGCTTTTCCACAGTCTTTGCTTAGGGCTACTTAAAGAGGAAACAAACCATAGAGACAAAACTGAGATCTCCTTCATTTTATCAAGTTTCAAAGAGCTACTACAAACCATGTTGGATTTAGAGTTCCAAATTCATCTATCTATATAGGAGAGAACAGAGGGAAAAATAAATATAAAAACTGCTACTGTAGATGAACGCTTCAACCTCGAAGAACAAAATATGGTGAGCCAAGTGGGATTTGTGTACTGATCATTACCACCAAGTATCATCAAGATTGGGTGCAAAAATATTTGCTGGTATTTCGGAAACTCGTTAATTCTTAGAAGCTTGGCAACCCCTCTCAATGAAATTGCTTTTCCACAGTCTGTGCCTAGGGCTACTTAAAGAGGAAACAAACCATAGAGACAAAACTGAGAACTACTTTATTTTGTCAAGTTTCAAAGAGCTACTATGAACCATGTTGAATTTAGAGTTCCAAATTCATCTGTCTATATAGGAGAGAGCAGAGGGAAACCTAAATATAAAAACTGATACTGTAGACGAACGCTCCAACCTAGAAGAACAAAATTTGGTGAGCCAAGTGGGATATGTGTACTGATCATTACCACCACGTATCATCAAGATGGGGTGAAAAAATATTTGCTGGTATATCGGAAACTCGTTAATACTTAGAAGCTTGGCAACACCTCTCGATGAAAGTGCTTTTCCACAGTCTGTGCCTAGGGCTACTTGAAGAGTAAACAAACCATAGAGACAAATCTGAGAACTCCTTTATTTTGTCAAGTTTCAAAGAGCTACTACGAACCATGTTGTATTTAGAGTTCCAAATTCATCTATCCATATAGGAGAGAACAGAGGGAAACCTAAATATAAAAACTGCTACTGTAGACGAACGCTTCAACCTAGAAGAACAAAATTTGGTGAGCCAAGTGGGATTTGTGTACTGATGATTACCTCCAAGGATCATCCAGATTGGGTGAAAAAATATTTGCTGGCATTTAGAAAACTCGTTAATTCTTAGAATCTTGGCAACCCCTCTCAATGAAAGTGCTTTTCCACAGTCTGTGCCTAGGGCTACTTGAAGAGGAAACAAAAAATAGACACAAAACTGAGAACTCCTTTATTTTGTCACGTTTCAAATAGCTACTACAAACCATGTTGGATTTAGAGTTAAAATTCATCTATTTATATAGGAGAGAAGAGAGTGAAACCTAAAAATTAAAATTGCTACTGTAAACGAAGGCTTCAACCTAGAAGAACAAAATTTGGTGAGCCAAGTGGGATTTGGGTACTGATCATTACCACCAAGTATCATCAAGATTGGGTGAAAAAATATTTGCTGGTATTTCGGAAACTCGTTAATTCTTAGAAGCTTGGCATCCCCTCTCAATGAAAGTGCTTTTCCACAGTCTGTGCCAAGGGCTACTTGAAGAGGAAACAAACGATAGAGACAAAACTGAGAACTCCTTTATTTTGTCATGTTTCAAAGAATTACTACAATCCATGTAGGATTTAGAGTTCCAAATTCATCTATCTATATAGGAGAGAACAGAGGGAAACCTAAATATAAAAACTGCTACTGTAGACGAACTCTTCAACCTAGAAGAACAAAATTTGGTTAGCCAAGTGGGATTTGTGTACTGATCATTTCCACCAAGTATCATCAAGATTGGGTGAAAAAATATTTGCTGGTATTTCGAAAACTCGTTAATTCTTAGAAGCTTGGCAACCCCTCTCAATGAAAGTGCTTTTCCACAGTCTGTGCCTAGGGCTACTTGAAGAGGAAACAAACCAGAGAGACAAACTGAGAACTCCTTTATATTGTCAAGTTTCCAAGAGCTACTACGAACCATGTTGGATTTAGAGTTGCAAATTCATCTATTTATATAGGAGAGAACAGAGAGAAACCTAAATGTAAAAACTGCTATTGTAGACGAACGCTTCAACCTAGAAGAACAAAATTTGGTGAGCCAAGTGGATTTTTTACTGATCATTACCACCAACTATCATCAAGATTGGGTGAAAAAATATTTGCTGGTATTTTGGAATCTCCATAATTCTTAGAAGCTTTGAAACCCCTCTGAATGAAAGTGCTTTTCCACAGTTAAGGCCTAGGGCTACTTGAAGAGGAAACAAACCATAGAGACAAAACTTAGAACTCCTTTATTTTGTCAAGTTTCAAAGAGCTATTACTAACCATGTTGGATTTAGAGTTCCAAATTCATCTATCTGTATAAGTGAGAACAGTGGGAAACCTAAATATAAAAATTGCTACTTTAGATGAACTCTTCAACCTAAAAGAACAAAATTTGGTGAGCCAAGTGTGATTTGTGTACTGATCATTACCACCAAGTATCATCAAGATTGGGTGAAAAAAAATATTTGCTGGTATTTCGGAAACTCGTTAATTCTTAGAAGCTTGGCAACCCCTCTCAACGAAAGTGCCTTTCCACAGTCTGTGCCTAGGGCTACATGAAGAGGAAACAAACCATAGAAACAAAACTGAGAACTTCTTTATTTTTTCAAGTTTCAAAGAGCTACTACAAACCATGTTGGATTTAGTGTTCCAAATTCATCTATCTATATAGGAGAGAACAGAGGGAAACCTAAATATAAAAACTTCTACTGTAGACGAATGCTTCAACCTACAAGAATATAATTTGGTGAACCAAGTGGGATTTGTGTACTGATCATTACCACCAAGTATTATCAAGATTGGGTGAAAAAATATTTGCTGGTATTTCGGAAACACGTTATTTGTTAGAAGCTTGGCAACCCCTCTGATTGAAAGTGCTTTTCCACAGTCTGTGCCTAGGGCTACTTTAAGAGGAAACAAACCATAGAGACAAAACTGAGAACTCCTTTATTTTGTCAAGTTTCAAAGAGCTACTACAAACCATGTTGGATTTAGACTTCCAAATTCATCTATCTATATAGGAGAGAACAGAGTGAAACCTAAATATAAAAACTGCTACAGTAGACGAACGCTTCAACCTAGAAGAACAAGATTTGGTTTGCCAAGTGGGATTTGTGTACTGATCATGACCACCAAGTATAATGAAGATTGGGTGAAAAACTATTTGCTGGTGTTTCGGAAACTCGTTATATCTTAGAAGCTTGGCAACCACTCTCAATGAAAGTGCTTTTTCAACGTCTGTGCCTAGGGCTACTTGAAGATTAATCACACCATAGAGACAAAATTGAGAACTCCTTCATTTTGTCAAGTTTCAAAGAGCTACTACTAATCATGTTGGATTTAGAGTTCCAAAGTCATCTATCTATATAGGAGAGAACAGATGGAAACCTAAATATAAAAACTGCTACTGCAGACGAACACTTCAACCTAGAAGAACAAAATTTGGTTAGCCAAATGGGATCTGTGTACTGATCATGACCACAAAGTATCATCAAGTTTGGGTTAAAAAATATTTGCTGCTATTTTGGAAACTCGTTAATTCTTAGAAGCTTCTCAACCCCTGTCAATGAAAGTGCATTTCCACAGTCTGTGCCTAGGGCTACTTGAAGAGGAAACAAACCATAGACACAAAACTGAGAACTCCTTTATTTTGTCAAGTTTCAAATAGCTACTACAAACCATATTTGATTTAGAGTTCCAAATTCATCTATCTATATAGGAGAGAACAGAGGGAAACCTAAATATAAAAACTGCTTCTGTAGACGAACGCGTCAACCTAGAATAACAAACTTTGGTGAGCCTAGTGGGATTTGTGTACTGATCATTACCTCCAAGTATCATCAAGATTGGGTGAAAAAATATTTGCTGGCATTTCGGAAACTCGTTAATTCTTAGAAGCTTGGCAACCCCTCTCATGGAAAGTGCTTTTCCACCGACTGTGCCTAGGGATACTTGAAGAGGAAACAAACCGTAGAGACAAAACTGAGAACTCCTTTATTTTGTCAAGTTTCAAAGAGCTACTACAAACCGTGTTGAATTTAGACTTATAAATTCATCTATATATATAAGAGAGAACAGAGTGAAACCTAAATATAAAAACTGCTACAGTACACGAATGTTTAAACCTAGAAGAACAAAATTTGGTGAGCCAAGTGGGATTTGTGTACTGATCATTACCAAAAAGTATCATCAAGATTGGGTGAAAAAATATCTGATGGTGTTTCGGAAACTCGTTATATCTTAGAAGCTTGGCAACTTCTCTCAATGAAGGTGCATTTCCACAGTCTGTGCCTAGGGATACTTGAAGAGGAATGAAACCATAGAGACAAAATTGAAAACTCCTCTATTTTGTCAAGTTTCAAAGAGCTACTACAAATCATGTTGGATTTAGAGTTCCAAATTCATCTATCTTTATAGGAGAGAACAGAGTGACACCTAAAAATAAAAACTGCTACTGTAAACGAACGCATCAACCTAGAAGAACAAAATTTGGTGAGCCAAGTGGGATTTGTGTTCTGATCAAAACGACCTAGTATCATCAAGATTGGGTGAAAAAATATTTGCTGGTATTTCGGAAACTCGTTAATTCTTAGAAGCTTGGCAACCCCTCTCAATGAAAGTGCTTTCCACAGTCTGTGACTAGGGCTAATTGAAGAGGAAACAAACCATAGAGACAAAACTGAGAACTCCTTTATTTTTCAAGTTTCAAAGAGCTACTACAAACCATGTTGGATTTAGAGTTCCAAATTCATCTATCTATATAAGAGAGAACAGAGGGAAACCTAAATATAAAAACTGCTACTGTAGATGAACGCGTCTACCTAGAATAACAAAATTTGGTGAGCCAAATGGGATTTGTGTACTGATCATTACCACCACGTATCATCAAGATTGGGTGAAAAAAATATTTGCTGGTATTTTGGAAACTCGTTAATTCTTAGAAGCTTGGCAACCCCTCTCATTGAAAGTGCTTTTCCACAGTCTGTGCCAAGGGTTACTTGAAGAGTAAACAAACCATAGAGACAAAACTGAGAACTCCTTTATTTTGTCAAGTTTCAAAGAGCTACTACAAACCATGTTGGATTTAGACTTCCAAATTCATCTATCTATATAGGAGAGAACAGAGTGAAACCTAAATATAAAAACTGCTACTGTAGACGAACGCTTCAACCTAGAAGAACAAAAATTGGTGAGCCAAGTGGGATTTGTGAACTGATGATTTCCACCAAGTATCATCAAGATTGGGTGAAAAAATATTTGCTGGTGTTTCGGAAACTCGTTATATCTTAGAAGCTTGGCAACCACTCTCAATGAAAGTGCTTTTCCACCTTCTGTAACTAGGGCTACTTGAAGAGGAATCAAACCATAGAGACAAAATTGAGTACTCCTTTATTTTGTCAAGTTTCAAAGAGCTACTACAAACCATGTTTGATTTAGAGTTCCAAAGTCATCTATCTATGTAGGAGAGAACAGAGGGAAACCTAAATATAAAAACTGCTACTGTAGATGAACGCTTCAACCTAGAAGAACAAAATTTGGTGAGCCAAGTGGGATTTGTGAACTGATGATTTCCACCAAGTATCATCAAGATTGGGTGAAAAAATATTTGCTGGTATTTCGGAAAATCGTTATTTCTTAGAAGCTTGACAACCCCTCTCAATGAAAGTGCTTTTCTACAGTCTGTGCCTAGGGCTACTTGAATAGGAAACAAAGCATAGAGACAAAACTGAGAACTCCTTTATTTTGTCAAGTTTCAAATAGCTACTACAATCCATGTTGGATTTAGTGTTCCAAATTCATCTATCTATATAGGAGAGAGCAGAGGGAAACCTAAATATAAAAACTGCTACTGTAGAGGACAGCTTCAACTTTTAAGAACAAAATTTTTTGAGCCAAGTGGGATTTGTGTACTGATCATTACCACAACATATCATCCAGATTTGGTGAAAAAATATTTGCTGGTATTTCGGAAACTCGTAATTTCTCGGAAGCTTGGAAACCCCTTTCAATGAAAGTGCTTTTCCACAGTCTGTACCTAGGGCTACTTAAAGACGAAACAAACCATAGAGAGAAAACTGAGAACTACTTTATCTTGTCAAGTTTCAAATAGCTACTACAAACCATGTTGGATTTAGAGTTCCAAATTTATCCATCTATATAGGAGAGAACAGAGTGAAACCTAAATATAAAAACTGCTACTGTAGACGAACGCTTTAACCTAGAAGAACAAAATTTGATGAGCCAAGTGGAACTTGTGTACCGATCATTACCACCAAGTATCATCAAGATTGGGTGAAAAAATATTTGCTGGTATTTCGGAAACTCGTTATTTCTTAGTAGCTTGGCAACCCCTTTCAATGAAAGTGCTTTTCCACAGTCTTTGCCTAGGGCTACTTGAAGAGCAAACAAACCATAGAGAAAAAACTGAGAACTACTTTATTTTGTCAAGTTTCAAAGAGCTACTAAAAACCATGTTGGATTTAGAGTTCCAAATTCATCTATCTATATAGGAGAGACTGAGTGAAACCTAAAAATAAATACTGCTACTGTAAACGAACGCTTCAACCTAGAGAACAAAATTTGTGAGTCAGGTGGGAATTGTGTGCTTGTCATTACCCCCACGTATCATCCAGATTGGGTGAATAAGTATTTGCTGGTATTTCGGAAACTCGTAATTTCTTGGAAACTTCGCAACCCCTCTCAATGAAAGTGCTTTTCCACAGTCTGTGCCTAGGGCTACTTGAAGATGAAACAAACCATAGAGACAAAACTGAGAACTCCTTTATATTGTCAAGTTTCAAAGAGCTACTACAAACCATGATGGATTTAGAGTTCCAAATTCATCTATCTATATAGGAGAGAACAAAGTGAAACCTAAAAATAAAAACTGCTAATGTAAACGATCGCTTCAAACCAGAAGAACAAAATTTCGTGAGCCAAGTGAGATTTGTGTACTTGTCATTACCACCACGTATCATCCAGATTGGGTGAAACAATATTTGCTGGTATTTTGGAAACTCGTATTGTCTTGGAAGCTTGGCAACCCCTTTCAATGAAAGTGCTTTTCCACAGTCTCTGTTTAGGGCTACTTGAAGAGGAAACAAATCATAGAGACAAAACTGAGAACGACTTTTTTGTGTCAAGTTTCAAAGAGCTACTATAAACCATGTTGGATTTAGTGTTCCAAATTTTTTATCTATATAGAAGAGAACAGAGTAAAACCTAAAAATAAAAACTGCTAAAGTAAAAAAAAAACGCTTCAACCTAGAAGAGCAAAATTGTTGAGCCAAGTGGGATTTGTGTACTTGTCATTACCACGAGGTATCATCAAGATTGGGTGAAAAAATATTTGCTGGTATTTCGGAAACTCGTAATTTCTTGGAAGATTGGCAACCCCTTTCAATGAAAGTGCTTTACCACAGTCTCTGCTTAGGGCTACTTGAAGAGGAAACAAACCATAGAGACAAAACTGAGAACTCCTTTATTTTGTCAAGTTTCAAAGAGCTACTACAAACCATGTTGGATTTAGAGTTCCAAATTCATCTATAGGAGACAACAGAGGGAAACCTAAAAATATAAACTGCTACTGTAAACGAACGCTTCAAACTAGAAGAACAAAATTTGGTGAGTCAAGTGGGATTTGTGTACCGATCATTACCACCAAGTACCATCAAGATTGGGTGAAAAAATATTTGCTGGTGTTTCGGAAACTCGTTATTTCTTGGAAGCTTGGCAAACCCTTTCAATGAAAGTGCTTTTCCACAGTCTGTGACTAGGGCTACTTGAAGAGGAAACAAATCATAGAGACAAAACTGAGATCTACTTTATTTTATCAAGTTTCAAAGAGCTACTACAAACCATGTTGGATTTAGAGTTCCAAATTCATCTATCTATGTAAAAGAGAACAGAGTGAAACCTAAATATAAAAACTGCTACTGTAGAGGAACGCTTCAACCTAGAAGAACAAAATTTGGTGAGCAAAGTGGGGTTGTGTACTGATCATTACCACCAAGTATCATCAAGTTTGGGTGAAAAAATATTTGCTGGTATTTCGGAAACTCGTTATTTCTTAGAAGCGTGGCAACCCCTCTCAATGAAAGTGCTTTTCCACAGTCTTTGCCTAGGGTTACTTGAAGAGGAAACAAACCATAGAGACAAAACTGAGAACTACTTTATTTTGTCAAGTTTCAAAGAGCTACTAGAAACCATGTTGGATTTAGAGTTCCAAATTCATCTATCTATATAGGAGAGAACAGTGTGAAACCTAAAAATAAAAATTGCTACTGTAAACGAACGCTTCAACCTAGAAGAACAAAATTTGGTGAGCCAGGTGGGAATTGTGTGCTTGTCATTACCGCCACGTATCATCCAGATTGGGTGAATAAATATTTCCTGGTATTTCGAAAACTCGTAATTTCTTGGAAACTTGGCAAGCCCTTTCAATGAAAGTGCTTTTCCAAAGTCTCTGCTTAGGGCTACTTGAAGAGGAAACAAACCATAGAGACAAAACGAAGAACTGCTTTTTTTTTTCAAGTTTCAAAGAGCTACTACAAACCATGTTGGATTTAGAGTTCCAAATTAATCTATATTTATGGAAGAGAACGAAGTGAAACCTAAATATAAAAAATGCCACTGTAGACGAACGTTTTAACCTAGAAAAACAAAATTTGGTGAGCCAAGTGGAATTTGTGTACTGATCATTATCACCAAGTATCATCAAGATTGGGTGAAAAAATATTTGCTGGTATTTCAGAAACTCGTTATTTCTTAGAAGCTTGGCAACCCCTCTCAATGAAAGTGCTTTTCCACAGTCTGTGCGTAGGGCTACTTGAAGAGGAAACAAACCATAGAGACAAAACTGAGAACTCCTTTATTTTTTCAAGTTTCAAAGAACTACTACAAACCATGATGGATTTAGAGTTCCTAATTCATCTATCTATATAGGAGAGAAAAAAGTTAAACCTAAAAATAAAAACTGCTAATGTAAATGATCGCTTCAAACTAGAAGAACAAAATTTGGTAGCCAAGTGAGATTTGTGTACTTGTCATTACCACCACGTATCATCCAGATTGGGTGAAACAATATTTGCTGGAATTTCGGAAACTCGTAATTTCTTGGAAGCTTGGCAACCCCTTTCAATGAAAGTTCTTTCCCACAGTCTCTTTTTTGGGCTACTTGAAGAGGAAAAATATCATAGAGACAAAACTGAGAACTACTTTTTTGTGTCAATTTTCAAAGAGCTACTAGAAACCATGTTGGATTTAGAGTTCCTAATTCATCTATTGATATGGGAGAGAACAGAGGGAAACCTAAATATAAAAACTGCTACTGTAGAGGAACGCTTCAACCTAGAAGAACAAAATTTTTTGAGCCAAGTGGGATTTGTGTACTGATCATTACCACCAAGTATCATCAAGATTGGGTGAAAAAATATTTGCTGGTATTTCGGAAACTCGTTAATTCTTAGAAGCTTGGGAACCCCTGTCAATGAAAGTGCTTTTCCACAGTCTTGCCTAGGGCTAGTTGAGAAGGAAACAAACCATGGAGAGAAAACTGAGAACTACTTTATTTTGTCAAGTTTCAAAGAGCTACTACAAACAATTTTGGATTTAGAGTTCCAAATTCATCTATGTATATAGGAGACAACAGAGGGAAACCTAAAAATATAAACTGCTACTGTAAACGAACGCTTCAACCTAGAAGAACGAAATTTGGTGATTCAAGGGGGATTTGTGTACTGATCATTACCACCAAGTACCATCAAGATTGGGTGAGAAAATATTTGCTGGTATTTCAGAAACTCGTAATTTCTTGATGCTTGTCAACCCCTTTCAATGAAAGTGCTTTTCCACAGTCTCTGCTTAGGGCTACTTGAAGAGGAAACAAATCATAGAGACAAAACTGAGAACTACGTTTTTTGGGCAAGTTTTAAAGAGCTACTACAAACCATGTTGGATTTAGAGTTCCAAATTCATCTATCTATATAGGAGAGAATAGATGGAAACCTAATGCTACTGTAAACGAGCGCTTCAAAGTAGAAGAACAAAATTTAGTGAGTCAAGTGGGATTTGTGAACTGATCATTATCATCAAGTATCATCAAGATTGGGTGAAAAAATATTTGCTGGTATTTCAGAAACTCGTTATTTCTTAGAATCTTGGCAACCCGTCTCAATGAAAGTGCTTTTCAACAGTCTGTGCCTAGTGCTACTTGAAGAGGAAACAAACCATAGAGACAAAACTCAGAACTACTTTTTTTTGGTCAAGTTTCAAAGAGCTACAACAACCCATGTTGGATTTAGAGTTCCAAATTCATCTATCTATATATGAGAGAACAGAGGGAAACCTAAATATAAAAACTGCTACTGTAGACGAACGCTTCAACCTAGAAGAACAAAATTTGGTGAGCCAAGTGGGATTTGTGTACTGATCATTACCACCAAGTATCATCAAGATTGGGTGAAAATATATTTGCTGGTATTTCGGAAATTCGTTATTTCTTAGAAGCTTTGCAACCCATCTCAATGAAAGGGCTTTTCCACAGTCTGTGCAGTGGGCTACCTGAAGAGGAAAGAAACCATAGAGACAAAACAAAGAACTCTTTTGTTTTTTCAAGTTTCCAAGCGCTACTACAAACTATGTTGGATTTAGAGTTCCAAATTCATCTATCTATATAGGAGAGAACCGAGTGAAACCTAAATATAAAAACTGCTACTGTAGACGAACGCTTCAATTGAAGAACAAAATTTGCTGAGTCAAGTGGGATTTTTGTACCAATCATTACCACCAAGTATAATCAAGATTGGGTGAAAAAATATTTGCTGGTATTTCGGAAACTCATTATTTCTTAGAAGCTTTCAACCCCTCTCAATGAAAGTGCTTTTCCACAGTCTGTGCCTAGGGCTACTTGAAGAGGAAACAAACCATAGAGACAAAACTGAGATCTACTTTATTTTATCAAGTTTCAAAGAGCTACTACAAACCATGTTGGATTTCAAGTTCCAAATTTATCTATCTATATAGGAGAGAACTGAGTGAAACCTAAATATAAATCTGCTACTGTAGACGAACGCTTCAACCTAGAAGAACAAAATTTATTGAGCCAAGTGGGGTGGTGTACTGATCATTACCACCAAGTATCATCAAGATTGGGTGAAAAAATATTTGCTGGTATTTCGGAAACTCGTTTTTTCTTAGAAGCTTGGCAAACCCCCTCAATGAAAGTGCTTTTCCACAGTCTTTGCCTAGGGCCACTTGAAGAGGAAACCAACCATAGAGACAAAACTGAGAACTACTTTTATCTGTCAAGTTTCAAAGAGCTACTACAAACCATGTTGGATTTAGAGTTCCAAATTCATCTATCTATATAGAAGATAACAGAGTGAAACCTAAAAATAAAAACTGCTACTGTAACGGAACGCTTCAACCTAGAAGAACAAAATTTGGTTAGCCAGGTGGGATTTGTGTGCTTGTCATTACCACCAAGTATCATCCATATTGGGTGAATAAATATTTGCTGGTATTTTGAAAACTCGTAATTTCCTGGAAAATTGGTAACCCCTTTCAATGAAAGTGATTTTTCAAAGTCTCTGCTTAGGGCTACTTGAAGAGGAAACAAACCATAGAGACAAAACTGAGAACAACTTTTTTTTGTCAAGTTTCAAAGAGCTACTACAAACCATGTTGGATTTAGAGTTCCAAATTAATCTATCTTTATGGGAGAGAAACGAGTGAAACCTAAATATAAAAAATGCCACTGTAGACGAACGCTTCAACCTAGAAAAACAAAATTTGGTGAGCCAAGTGGGATTTGTGTACTTGTCATTACCACCACGTACCTCAAGATTGGGTGAAAAAATATTGGGTGGTATTTCGGAAACTTGTAATTTCTTGGAAGCTTGGCAACCCCTTTCAATGAAAGGGCTTTTCCACAGTCTCTGCTTAGGGCTACGTGAAGAGGAAACAAACCATAGAGAAAAAACTGAGAACTACTTTATTTTATCAAGTTTCAAAGAGCTACTAAAAACTATGTTGGATTTAGAGTTCCAAATTCTTCTATCTATATAGGAGAGAACAGAGTGAAACCTAAAAATAAAAACTGCTAAAGTAAAAAAAAAAAAAAACGCTTCAACCTAGAAGAACAAAATTGTTGAGCCAAGTGGGATTTGTGTACTTGTCATTACCACCACGTATCATCAAGATTGGGTGAAAAAATATTTGCTGGTATTTCGGAAACTCGTAATTTCTTGGAAGATTGGCAACCCCTTTCAATGAAAGTGCTTTACCACAGTCTCTGGTTCGGGCTACTTGAAGAGGAAACAAACCATAGAGACAAAACTGAGAACGACTTTTTTTGTCAAGCTTCAAAGAGCTACTACAAACCATGTTGGATTTAGAGTTCCTAATTCATCTATTGATATGGGAGAGAACAGAGGGAAACCTAAATATAAAAACTGCTACTGTAGAGGAACGCTTCAACCTAGAAGAACAAAATTTTTTGAGCCAAGTGGGATTTGTGTACTGATCATTACTACCAAGTATCATCAAGATTGTGTGAAGAAATATTTGCTGGTATTTCAGAAACTCGTTAATTCTTAGAAGCTTGGGAATCTCTCTCAATGAAAGTGTTTTTCCACAGTCTTGCCTAGGGCTAGTTGAAGAGGAAACAAACCATGGAGAGAAAACTGAGAACTCCTTTATTTTGTCAAGTTTCAATGAGCTACTACAAGACATGTTGGATTTAGAGTTCCAAATTCATCTATGTATATAGGAGACAACAGAGGGAAACCTAAAAATATAAACTGCTACTGTAAACGAACGCTTCAAACTAGAAGAACAAAATTTGGTGATTCAAGGGGGATTTGTGTACTGATCATTACCACCAAGTACCATCAAGATTGGGTGAGAAAATATTTGCTGGTATTTCAGAAACTCGTAATTTCTTGATGCTTGTCAACCCCTTTCAATGAAAGTGCTTTTCCACATTCTCTGCTTAGGGCTACTTGAAGAGGAAACAAATCATAGAGACAAAACTGAGAACTACGTTTTTTGGGCAAGTTTTAAAGAGCTACTACAAACCATGTTGGATTTAGAGTTCCAAATTCATCTATCTATATAGGAGAGAGTAGAAGGAAACCTAATGCTACTGTAAACGAGCGCTTCAAAGTAGAAGAACAAAATTTAGTGAGTCAAGTGGGATTTGTGAACTGATCATTATCACCAAGTATCATCAAGATTGGGTGGAAAAATATTTGCTGGTATTTCGGAAACTCGTTATTTCTTAGAATCTTGGCAACCCGTCTCAATGAAAGTGCTTTTCAACAGTCTGTGCCTAGTGCTACTTGAAGAGGAAACAAACCATAGAGACAAAACTCAGAACTACTTTTTTTTGGTCAAGTTTCAAAGAGCTACTACAAACGATGTTGGATTTAGAGTTCCAAATTCATCTATCTATATATGAGAGAACAGAGGGAAACCTAAATATAAAAACTGCTACTGTAGATGAACGCTTCAACCTAGAAGAACAAAATTTGGTGAGCCAAGTGGGATTTGTGTACTGATCATTACCACCAAGTATCATCAAGATTGGGTGAAAATATATTTGCTGGTATTTCGGAAATTCGTTATTTCTTAGAAGCTTGGCAACCCATCTCAATGAAAGGGCTTTTCCACAGTCTGTGCAGAGGGCTACCTGAAGAGAAAACAAACCATAGAGACAAAACAAAGAACTCTTTTGTTTTTTCAAGTTTCCAAGAGCTACTACAAACTATGTTGGATTTAGAGTTCCAAATTCATCTATCTATATAGGAGAGAACCGAGGGAAACCTAAATATAAAAACTGCTACTGTAGACGAACGCTTCAATCTTGAAGAACAAAATTTGGTGAGTCAAGTGGGATTTTTGTACCAATCATTACCACCAAGTATAATCAAGATTGGGTGAAAAAATATTTGCTGGTATTTCGGAAACTCATTATTTCTTAGAAGCTTTCAACCCCTCTCAATGAAAGTGCTTTTCCACAGTCTGTGCCTAGGGCTACTTGAAGAGGAAACAAACCATAGAGACAAAACTGAGATCTACTTTATTTTATCAAGTTTCAAAGAGCTACTACAAACCATGTTGGATTTCAAGTTCCAAATTTATCTATCTATATAGGAGAGAACTGAGTGAAACCTAAATATAAATCTGCTACTGTAGACGAACGCTTCAACCTAGAAAAACAAAATTTGGTGAGCCAAGTGGGATGGTGTACTGATCATTACCACCAAGTATCATCAAGATTGGGTGAAAAAATATTTGCTGGTATTTCGGAAACTCGTTTTTTCTTAGAAGCTTGGCAAACCCCCTCAATTAAAGTGCTTTTCCACAGTCTTTGCCTAGGGCCACTTGAAGAGGAAACCAACCATAGAGACAAAACTGAGAACTACTTTTATCTGTCAAGTTTCAAAGAGCTACTACAAACCATGTTGGATTTAGAGTTCCAAATTCATCTATCTATATAGAAGATAACAGAGTGAAACCTAAAAATAAAAACTGCTACTGTAACGGAACGCTTCAACCTAGAAGAACAAAATTTGGTTAGCCAGGTGGGATTTGTGTGCTTATCATTACCACCAAGTATCATCCATATTGGGTGAATAAATATTTGCTGGTATTTTGAAAACTCGTAATTTCTTGGAAGCTTGGCAACCCCTTTCAATGAAAGTGCTTTTCCACAGTCTCTGCTTAGGGCTACTTGAAGAGGAAACAAACCATAGAGACAAAACTGAGAACTCCTTTATTTTTTCAAGTTTCAAAGAGCTACTACAAACCATGTTGGTTTTAGAGTTCCAAATTCATCTATCTATATAGGAGAGAAGAGAGGGAAACTTAAAAATAAAAACTGCTACTGTAAACGAACGCTCCCACCTAGAAGAACAAAATTTGGTGAGCCAAGTGGGATGTGTGTACTTCTCATTACCACCACGTATCATCAAGATTGGGTGAAAAAATATTTGCCGGTATTTGGGAAAATCGTAATTTCTTGGAAGCTTGGCAACCCCTTTCAATGAAATTGCTTTTCCACAGTCTCTGCTTAGGGTACTTGAAGAGGAAACAAACCATAGAGACAAAACTGAGAACTACTTTATTTTGTCAAGTTTCATAGAGCTACTACAAACCATGTTGGATTTAGGGTTCCAAATTCATCTATCTATATAGCAGAGAACAGAGTGAAACCTAAATATAAAAACTGATACTGTAGACTAACGCTTCAACCTAGTAGAATAAAATTTGGTGAGCCAAGTGGGATTTGTGTACTGATCATTACCACCAAGTATCATCAAGATTTTGTGAAAAAATATTTGCTGGTTTTGGAAACTCGTTAATTCTTAGAAGCTTGTTAACCCCTCTCAATGAAAGTGCTCTTCCACAGTCTGTGCCAAGGGCTACTTGAAGAGGAAACAAACCATAGAGACAAAACTGAGAACTCCTTTATTTTGTCAAGTTTCAAAGAGCTACTACAAACCATGTTGGATTTAGAGTTCCCAATTCATCTATCTATATAGGAGAGAACAGAGGGAAACTTAAATATAAAAACTGCTACAGTAGACGAACGCTTCAACCTAGAAGAACAAAATTTGGTGAGGTAAGTGGGATTTGTGTACTGATCATGACCACCAAGTATCATCAAGATTGGATGAAAAAATATTTGCTGGTATTTCAGAAACTCATTATTTCTTAGAAGATTGGCAACCACTCTCAATGAAAATGCTTTTCCTCAGTCTCTGCTTAGGGCTACTTGAAGACAAAACAAATCATAGAGACAAAACTGAAGACTCCTTTATTTTGTCAAGTTTCAAAGAGCTACTACAAATCATGTTGGATTTAGACTTCCAAATACATCTATCTATATAGGAGAGAACAGAGTGAAACCTAAAAATAAAAAATGCTGCTGTAGACCCACGATTTAACCTAGAAGAACAAAATTTGGTTAGCCAATGGGATTTGTGTACTGATCATTACCACCAAGTATCATCAAGATTGGGTGAAAAAATACTTGCTGGTATTTCGGAAACTCGTTAATTCTTAGATGTTTGGCAACCCCTCTCAATATATGTGCTTTTCCACAGTCTGTGCCTAGGGCTACTTGAAGAGGAAACAAACCATAGAGACAAAACTGAGAACTACTTTATTTTGTCAAGTATCAAAGAGCTACTACAAACCATGTTGGATTTAGAGTTCCAATTTCATCTATCTATATAGGAGAGAACAGAGTGAAACCTAAATATAAAAACCGCTACTGTAGACGAACGCTGCAACCTAGTAGAACAAAATTTGGTGAGCCAAGTGGGATTTGTGTAGTGATCATTACCACCAAGTATCATCAAGATTGGGTGAAAAAATATTTGCTTGTATTTCGGAAACTCGTTAATTCTTAGAGCTTGGCAATCCCTCTCAATAAAAGTGGTTTTCCACAGTCTGTGCCTAGCGCTACTTGAAGAGGACACAAAAAATAGAGACAAAACTGAGAACTCCTTTATTTTGTCGAGTCTGAAAGAGCTACTACAAACCATGTTTGATTTAGAGTTCCAAATTCATCTAACTATACAGGAGAGAACAAGGAAACTTAAAAATAAAAACTGCTACTGTAAACGAACGCTTCAACCTAGATGAACAAAATTTCGTGATCCAAGTGGGATGTGTGTACTTGTCATTACCACCACGTATCATCAAGATTGGGTGAAAAAATATTTGCCGGTATTTCGGAAACTCGTAATTTCATGGAACCTTGGCAACCCCTTTCAATGAAAGTGCTTTTCCACAGTCTCTGCTTAGGGCTACTTGAAGAGGAAACAAACCATAGAGACAAAACTGAAAACTCCTTTATTTTTTCAAGTTTCAAAGAGCTACTACAAACCATGTTGGTTTTAGAGTTCCAAATTCATCTATCTATATAGGAGAGAACAGAGGGAAACCTAAATATAAAAACCGCTACTGTAGACGAACGCTGCAACCTAGTAGAACAAAATTTGGTGAGCCAAGTGGGATTTGTGTACTGATCATTACCACCAAGTATCATCAGATTGGATGAAAAAATATTTGCTTGTATTTCGGAAACTCGTAAATTCCTACAGCTTGGCAACCCCACTCAATAAAAGTGGTTTTCCACAGTCTGTGCCTAGGGCTACTTGAAGAGGACACAAAAAATAGAGAAAAAACTGAGAACTCCTTTATTTTGTCAAGTTTCAAAGAGCTACTACAAACCATGTTGGATTTAGAGTTCCAAATTCATCTATCTATATAGGAGAGAACAGAGGGAAACTTAAAAATAAAAACTACTACTCTAAAGGAACGCTCCAACTTAGAAGAACAAAATTTGGTGAGCCAAGTGGGATGTGTGTACTTGTCATTACCCCCACGTATCATCAAGATTGGGTGAAAAAATATTTGCCGGTATTTCGGAAACTCGTAATTTCTTGGAAGCTTGGCAACCCATTTCAATGAAAGTGCTTTTCCACAGTCTCTGCTTAGGTCTACTTGAAGAGGAAACAAACCATAGAGACAAAACTGAGAACTACTTTATTTTGTCAAGTTTCATAGAGCTACTACAAACCATGTTGGATTTAGGGTTCCAAATTCATCTAACTCTATGGGAGAGAACAGAGTGAAAAATAAATATAAAAACTGATACTGTAGACTAACGCTTCAACATGGTAGAATAAAATTTGGTGAGCCAAGTGGGATTTGTGTACTGATCATTACCACCAAGTATCATCAAGATTTCGTGAAAAAATATTTGCTGGTGTTGGAAACTCGTTAATTCTTAGAAGCTTGGAAACCCCTCTCAATGAAAGTACTTTTCCACAGTCTGTGCCACGGGCTACTTGAAGAGGAAACAAACCATAGAGACAAAACTGAGAACTCCTTTATTTTGTCAAGTTTCAAAGAGCTACTACAAACCATGTTGGATTTAGAGTTCACCAAATCATCTATCTATATAGGAGAGAACAGAGTGAAACCTAAATATAAAAACTGCTACAGTAGACGAACGCTTAAAACTTGAAGGTCAAAATTTGGTGAGGTAAGTGGGATTTGTGTACTGATCATTACCACCAAGTATCATCAAGATTGGGTGAAAAAAATATTTGCTGGTATTTCGGAAACTCGTTTATTCTTAGAAGCTTGGCAACCCCTCTCAAATGAAAGTGCTTTCCACAGTCTTGCCTAGGGCTACTTGAAGAGGAAACAAACCATAGAAACAAAACTGAGAACTCCTTTATTTTGTCAAGTTTCAAAGAGCTACTACAAATCATGTTGGATTTAGAGTTCCAAATTCATCTATCTATATAGGAGAGAACAGAGTGAAACCTAAATATAAAAACCGCTAGTGTAGAAGAACGCTGCAACCTAGTAGAACAAAATTTGGTGAGCCAAGTGGGATTTGTGTACTGATCATTACCACCAAGTATCATCAAGATTGGGTGAAAAAATATTTGCTTGTATTTCAGAAACTCGTTAATTCTTAGAGCTTGGCAACCCCTCTCAATAAAAGTGGTTTTCCACAGTCTGTGCCTAGGGCTACTTTAAGAGCACACAAAACATAGAGACAAAACTGAGAACTCCTTTATTTGTCAAGTCTCAAAGAGCTAATACAAACCATGTTTGATTATAGTTACAAATTCATCTATCTATATAGGAGAGAACAGAGAAAACTTAAAAATAAAACTGCTACTGTAAACGAACGCTTCAACCTAGATGAACAAAATTTGGTGAGCCAAGTGGGATGTGTGTACTTGTCATTACCACCACGTATCATTAAGATTGGGTGAAAAAATATTTGCCGGTATTTCGGAAACTCGTAATTTCTTGGAAGCTTGGCAACCCCTTTCAATGAAAGTGCTTTTCCACAGTATCTGCTTAGGGCTACTTGAAGAGAAATCAAACCATAGAGCCAGAACTGAGAACTACTTTATTTTGTCAAGTTTCAAAGAGCTACTACAAACCATGTTGAATTTAGAGTTCTAAATTCATCTATCTATATAGGAGAGAACAGAGTGAAACCTAAATATAAAAACTGATACTGTACACTAACGCTTCAACCTTGTAGAACAAAATTTGGTGAGCCAAGTGGGATTTGTGTTTTGATCATTACTTCCAAGTATCATCAAGATTGGGTGAAAAAATATTTGCTGGTATTTTGGAAACTCGTTAATTCTTAGAAGCTTGGCAACCCCTCTCAATGAAATTACTTTTCCACAGTCTGTGCCTAGGGCTACTTGAAGAGGAAACAAACCATAGAGACAAAACTGAGTACTCCTTTATTTTGTCAAGTTTCAAAGAACTACTACAAACCATGTTGGATTTAGACTTCCAAATTCATCTATCTGTATAGGAGAGAACAGAGTGAAACCTGAATATAAAAACTGCTACAGTAGACGAACGCTTAAACCTAGAAGAACAAAATATGGTGAGCCAAGTGGGATTAGTGTACTGATCATTACCACCAAGTATCATCAAGTTTGGGTGAAGAAATATTTGCTTGTATTTCTGAAACTCGTTAATTCTTAGAAGCTTGGCAACCCCTCTCAATGAAATTGCTTTTCCACAGTGTGTGCCTAGGGCTACGTGAAGAGGAAACAAAACATAGAGACAAAACTGAGAACTCCTTTATTTTGTCAAGTCTCAAAGAGCTACTACAAACCATGTTTGATTTAGAGTTCCAAATTCATCTATCTATATAGGAATAAACAGAGGGAAACTTAAAAATAAAAACTGCTACTGTAAACGAACGATTCAACCTAGAAGAACAAAATTTGGTGAGCCAAGTGGGATTTGTGTACCAATCATTACCACCACGTATCATCAAGATTGGGTGAAAAAATATTTGCTGGTATTTCAGAAACTCGCAATTTCTTGGAAAATTTGCAATCCCTTTCAATGAAAGTGCTTTTCCACAGTGTGTGCCTAGGGCTACTTGAAGAGGAAACAAACCATAGAGACAAAACTGACAAGTCCTTTATTTTCTCAGGTTTCAAAGAGCTACCACAAACCATGTTGGATTTGGACTTTCAATTTCATCTATTTATATAGGAGAGAACAGAGGAAAACCTAAATATAAGAACTGCTACTGTAGACGAACGCTTCAACCTAGAAGAACAAAATATGGTGAGCCAAGTGGGATTTGTGTACTGATCATTACCAGCAAGTATCATCAAGATTGGGTGAAAAAATATTTGCTGGTATTTCGGAAACTCGTTAATTCTTAGAAGCTTGGCAACCCCTCTCAATGAAAGTGCTTTTCCACAGTCTTTGCTTAGGGCTACTTAAAGAGGAAACAAACCATAGAGACAAAACTGAGATCTCCTTCATTTTATCAAGTTTCAAAGAGCTACTACAAACCATGTTGGATTTAGAGTTCCAAATTCATCTATCTATATAGGAGAGAACAGAGGGAAAAATAAATATAAAAACTGCTACTGTAGATGAACGCTTCAACCTCGAAGAACAAAATATGGTGAGCCAAGTGGGATTTGTGTACTGATCATTACCACCAAGTATCATCAAGATTGGGTGCAAAAATATTTGCTGGTATTTCGGAAACTCGTTAATTGTTAGAAGCTTGGCAACCCCTCTCAATGAAATTGCTTTTCCACAGTCTGTGCCTAGGGCTACTTAAAGAGGAAACAAACCATAGAGACAAAACTGAGAACTACTTTATTTTGTCAAGTTTCAAAGAGCTACTATGAACCATGTTGAATTTAGAGTTCCAAATTCATCTGTCTATATAGGAGAGAGCAGAGGGAAACCTAAATATAAAAACTGATACTGTAGACGAACGCTCCAACCTAGAAGAACAAAATTTGGTGAGCCAAGTGGGATATGTGTACTGATCATTACCACCACGTATCATCAAGATGGGGTGAAAAAATATTTGCTGGTATATCGGAAACTCGTTAATACTTAGAAGCTTGGCAACACCTCTCGATGAAAGTGCTTTTCCACAGTCTGTGCCTAGGGCTACTTGAAGAGTAAACAAACCATAGAGACAAATCTGAGAACTCCTTTATTTTGTCAAGTTTCAAAGAGCTACTACGAACCATGTTGTATTTAGAGTTCCAAATTCATCTATCCATATAGGAGAGAACAGAGGGAAACCTAAATATAAAAACTGCTACTGTAGACGAACGCTTCAACCTAGAAGAACAAAATTTGGTGAGCCAAGTGGGATTTGTGTACTGATCATTACCTCCAAGGATCATCCAGATTGGGTGAAAAAATATTTGCTGGCATTTAGAAAACTCGTTAATTCTTAGAATCTTGGCAACCCCTCTCAATGAAAGTGCTTTTCCACAGTCTGTGCCTAGGGCTACTTGAAGAGGAAACAAAACATAGACACAAAACTGAGAACTCCTTTATTTTGTCACGTTTCAAATAGCTACTACAAACCATGTTGGATTTAGAGTTCAAAATTCATCTATTTATATAGGAGAGAAGAGAGTGAAACCTAAAAATAAAAATTGCTACTGTAAACGAAGGCTTCAACCTAGAAGAACAAAATTTGGTGAGCCAAGTGGGATTTGGGTACTGATCATTACCACCAAGTATCATCAAGATTGGGTGAAAAAATATTTGCTGGTATTTCGGAAACTCGTTAATTCTTAGAAGCTTGGCATCCCCTCTCAATGAAAGTGCTTTTCCACAGTCTGTGCCAAGGGCTACTTGAAGAGGAAACAAACGATAGAGACAAAACTGAGAACTCCTTTATTTTGTCATGTTTCAAAGAATTACTACAATCCATGTAGGATTTAGAGTTCCAAATTCATCTATCTATATAGGAGAGAACAGAGGGAAACCTAAATATAAAAACTGCTACTGTAGACGAATCTTCAACCTAGAAGAACAAAATTTGGTTAGCCAAGTGGGATTTGTGTACTGATCATTTCCACCAAGTATCATCAAGATTGGGTGAAAAAATATTTGCTGGTATTTCGAAAACTCGTTAATTCTTAGAAGCTTGGCAACCCCTCTCAATGAAAGTGCTTTTCCACAGTCTGTGCCTAGGGCTACTTGAAGAGGAAACAACCAGAGAGACAAACTGAGAACTCCTTTATATTGTCAAGTTTCCAAGAGCTACTACGAACCATGTTGGATTTAGAGTTGCAAATTCATCTATTTATATAGGAGAGAAACAGAGGGAAACCTAAATGTAAAAACTGCTATTGTAGACGAACGCTTCAACCTAGAAGAACAAAATTTGGTGAGCCAAGTGGATTTTTTACTGATCATTACCACCAACTATCATCAAGATTGGGTGAAAAAATATTTGCTGGTATTTTGGAATCTCCATAATTCTTAGAAGCTTTGAAACCCCTCTGAATGAAAGTGCTTTTCCACAGTTAAGGCCTAGGGCTACTTGAAGAGGAAACAAACCATAGAGACAAAACTTAGAACTCCTTTATTTTGTCAAGTTTCAAAGAGCTATTACTAACCATGTTGGATTTAGAGTTCCAAATTCATCTATCTGTATAAGTGAGAACAGTGGGAAACCTAAATATAAAAATTGCTACTTTAGATGAACTCTTCAACCTAAAAGAACAAAATTTGGTGAGCCAAGTGTGATTTTGTGTACTGATCATTACCACCAAGTATCATCAAGATTGGGTGAAAAAAAATATTTGCTGGTATTTCGGAAACTCGTTAATTCTTAGAAGCTTGCAACCCCTCTCAACGAAAGTGCCTTTCCACAGTCTGTGCCTAGGGCTACATGAAGAGGAAACAAACCATAGAAACAAAACTGAGAATTCTTTATTTTTTCAAGTTTCAAAGAGCTACTACAAACCATGTTGGATTTAGTGTTCCAAATTCATCTATCTATATAGGAGAGAACAGAGGGAAACCTAAATATAAAAACTTCTACTGTAGACGAATGCTTCAACCTACAAGAATATAATTTGGTGAACCAAGTGGGATTTGTGTACTGATCATTACCACCAAGTATTATCAAGATTGGGTGAAAAAATATTTGCTGGTATTTCGGAAACACGTTATTTGTTAGAAGCTTGGCAACCCCTCTCATTGAAAGTGCTTTTCCACAGTCTGTGCCTAGGGCTACTTTAAGCGGAAACAAACCATAGAGACAAAACTGAGAACTCCTTTATTTTGTCAAGTTTCAAAGAGCTACTACAAACCATGTTGGATTTAGACTTCCAAATTCATCTATCTATATAGGAGAGAACAGAGTGAAACCTAAATATAAAACTGCTACAGTAGACGAACGCTTCAACCTATAGAAGAACAAGATTTGGTTTGCCAAGTGGGATTTGTGTACTGATCATGACCACCAAGTATAATGAAGATTGGGTGAAAAACTATTTGCTGGTGTTTCGGAAACTCGTTATATCTTAGAAGCTTGGCAACCACTCTCAATGAAAGTGCTTTTTCAACGTCTGTGCCTAGGGCTACTTGAAGATTAATCACACCATAGAGACAAAATTGACAACTCCTTCATTTTGTCAAGTTTCAAAGAGCTACTACTAATCATGTTGGATTTAGAGTTCCAAAGTCATCTATCTATATAGGAGAGAACAGATGGAAACCTAAATATAAAAACTGCTACTGCAGACGAACACTTCAACCTAGAAGAACAAAATTTGGTTAGCCAAATGGGATCTGTGTACTGATCATGACCACAAAGTATCATCAAGTTTGGGTTAAAAAATATTTGCTGCTATTTTGGAAACTCGTTAATTCTTAGAAGCTTCTTAACCCCTGTCAATGAAAGTGCATTTCCACAGTCTGTGCCTAGGGCTACTTGAAGAGGAAACAAACCATAGACACAAAACTGAGAACTCCTTTATTTTGTCAAGTTTCAAATAGCTACTACAAACCATATTTGATTTAGAGTTCCAAATTCATCTATCTATATAGGAGAGAACAGAGGGAAACCTAAATATAAAAACTGCTTCTGTAGACGAACGCGTCAACCTAGAATAACAAACTTTGGTGAGCCTAGTGGGATTTGTGTACTGATCATTACCTCCAAGTATCATCAAGATTGGGTGAAAAAATATTTGCTGGCATTTCGGAAACTCGTTAATTCTTAGAAGCTTGGCAACCCCTCTCATGGAAAGTGCTTTTCCACCGACTGTGCCTAGGGATACTTGAAGAGGAAACAAACCGTAGAGACAAAACTGAGAACTCCTTTATTTTGTCAAGTTTCAAAGAGCTACTACAAACCGTGTTGAATTTAGACTTCCAAATTCATCTATATATATAAGAGAGAACAGAGTGAAACCTAAATATAAAAACTGCTACAGTACACGAATGTTTAAACCTAGAAGAACAAAATTTGGTGAGCCAAGTGGGATTTGTGTACTGATCATTACCAAAAAGTATCATCAAGATTGGGTGAAAAAATATTTGATGGTGTTTCGGAAACTCGTTATATCTTAGAAGCTTGGCAACTTCTCTCAATGAAGGTGCATTTCCACAGTCTGTGCCTAGGGATACTTGAAGAGGAATGAAACCATAGAGACAAAATTGAAAACTCCTCTATTTTGTCAAGTTTCAAAGAGCTACTACAAATCATGTTGGATTTAGAGTTCCAAATTCATCTATCTTTATAGGAGAGAACAGAGTGACACCTAAAAATAAAAACTGCTACTGTAAACGAACGCATCAACCTAGAAGAACAAAATTTGGTGAGCCAAGTGGGATTTGTGTTCTGATCAATACGACCTAGTATCATCAAGATTGGGTGAAAAAAATTTGCTGGTATTTCGGAAACTCGTTAATTCTTAGAAGCTTGGCAACCCCTCTCAATGAAAGTGCTTTCCACAGTCTGTGACTAGGGCTAATTGAAGAGGAAACAAACCATAGAGACAAACTGAGAACTCCTTTATTTTTCAAGTTTCTAAGAGCTACTACAAACCATGTTGGATTTAGAGTTCCAAATTCATCTATCTATATAAGAGAGAACAGAGGGAAACCTAAATATAAAAACTGCTACTGTAGATGAACGCGTCTACCTAGAATAACAAAATTTGGTGAGCCAAATGGGATTTGTGTACTGATCATTACCACCACGTATCATCAAGATTGGGTGAAAAAAATATTTGCTGGTATTTTGGAAACTCGTTAATTCTTAGAAGCTTGGCAACCCCTCTCAATGAAAGTGCTTTTCCACAGTCTGTGCCAAGGGTTACTTGAAGAGTAAACAAACCATAGAGACAAAACTGAGAACTCCTTTATTTTGTCAAGTTTCAAAGAGCTACTACAAACCATGTTGGATTTAGACTTCCAAATTCATCTATCTATATAGGAGAGAACAGAGTGAAACCTAAATATAAAAACTGCTACTGTAGACGAACGCTTCAACCTAGAAGAACAAAAATTGGTGAGCCAAGTGGGATTTGTGTACTGATCATGACCACCAAGTATCATCAAGATTGGGTGAAAAAATATTTGCTGGTGTTTCGGAAACTCGTTATATCTTAGAAGCTTGGCAACCACTCTCAATGAAAGTGCTTTTCCACCTTCTGTAACTAGGGCTACTTGAAGAGGAATCAAACCATAGAGACAAAATTGAGTACTCCTTTATTTTGTCAAGTTTCAAAGAGCTACTACAAACCATGTTTGATTTAGAGTTCCAAAGTCATCTATCTATGTAGGAGAGAACAGAGGGAAACCTAAATATAAAAACTGCTACTGTAGATGAACGCTTCAACCTAGAAGAACAAAATTTGGTGAGCCAAGTGGGATTTGTGAACTGATGATTTCCACCAAGTATCATCAAGATTGGGTGAAAAAATATTTGCTGGTATTTCGGAAAATCGTTATTTCTTAGAAGCTTGACAACCCCTCTCAATGAAAGTGCTTTTCTACAGTCTGTGCCTAGGGCTACTTGAAGAGGAAACAAAGCATAGAGACAAAACTGAGAACTCCTTTATTTTGTCAAGTTTCAAATAGCTACTACAATCCATGTTGGATTTAGTGTTCCAAATTCATCTATCTAAATAGGAGAGAACAGAGGGAAACCTAAATATAAAAACTGCTACTGTAGACGAACGCTTCAACCTAGAAGAACAAAATTTGGTGAGCCAAGTGGGATTTTTGTACTGATCATTACCACCAAGGATCATCAAGATTGGGTGAAAAAATATTTGCTGGTATTTCGGAAACTCCTTGATTCTTAGAAGCTTGGCAACTTCTCTGAATGAAAGTGCTTTTCCACAGTCTATGCCTGGGGCTACTTGATGAGGAAACAAACCATAGAGACAAAACTGAGAACTCCTTTATTTTGTCAAGTTTCAAAGAGCTACTACGAACCATGTTGGATTTAGAGTTCCAATCCTTTTATCTATATAGGAGAGAATTGAAGGAAACCTAAATATAAAAACTGCTACTGTAGACGAACGCTTCAACCTAGAAGAACAAAATTTGGTAAGCCAAGTGGGATTTGTGTACTGATCATTACCACCAAGTATCATCAAGATAGGGTGAAAAATTATTTGTTGGTATTTCGGAAACTCTTTATTTCTTAGATACTTGGCAAACCCTCTCATGAAAGTGCTTTTCCACAGTCTATGCCTAGGGCTACTTGAAGAGGAAACAAACCATAGACACAAAACTGAGAACTCCTTTATTTTGTCAAGTTTCAAATAGCTACTACAAACCATATTTGATTTAGAGTTCCAAATTCATCTATCTATATAGGAGAGAACAGAGGGAAACCTAAATATAAAAACTGCTTCTGTAGACGAACGCGTCAACCTAGAATAACAAACTTTGGTGAGCCTAGTGGGATTTGTGTACTGATCATTACCTCCAAGTATCATCAAGATTGGGTGAAAAAATATTTGCTGGCATTTCGGAAACTCGTTAATTCTTAGAAGCTTGGCAACCCCTCTCATGGAAAGTGCTTTTCCACCGACTGTGCCTAGGGATACTTGAAGAGGAAACAAACCGTAGAGACAAAACTGAGAACTCCTTTATTTTGTCAAGTTTCAAAGAGCTACTACAAACCGTGTTGAATTTAGACTTATAAATTCATCTATATATATAAGAGAGAACAGAGTGAAACCTAAATATAAAAACTGCTACAGTACACGAATGTTTAAACCTAGAAGAACAAAATTTGGTGAGCCAAGTGGGATTTGTGTACTGATCATTACCAAAAAGTATCATCAAGATTGGGTGAAAAAATATCTGATGGTGTTTCGGAAACTCGTTATATCTTAGAAGCTTGGCAACTTCTCTCAATGAAGGTGCATTTCCACAGTCTGTGCCTAGGGATACTTGAAGAGGAATGAAACCATAGAGACAAAATTGAAAACTCCTCTATTTTGTCAAGTTTCAAAGAGCTACTACAAATCATGTTGGATTTAGAGTTGCAAATTCATCTATCTTTATAGGAGAGAACAGAGTGACACCTAAAAATAAAAACTGCTACTGTAAACGAACGCATCAACCTAGAAGAACAAAATTTGGTGAGCCAAGTGGGATTTGTGTTCTGATCAAAACGACCTAGTATCATCAAGATTGGGTGAAAAAATATTTGCTGGTATTTCGGAAACTCGTTAATTCTTAGAAGCTTGGCAACCCCTCTCAATGAAAGTGCTTTCCACAGTCTGTGACTAGGGCTAATTGAAGAGGAAACAAACCATAGAGACAAAACTGAGAACTCCTTTATTTTTCAAGTTTCAAAGAGCTACTACAAACCATGTTGGATTTAGAGTTCCAAATTCATCTATCTATATAAGAGAGAACAGAGGGAAACCTAAATATAAAAACTGCTACTGTAGATGAACGCGTCTACCTAGAATAACAAAATTTGGTGAGCCAAATGGGATTTGTGTACTGATCATTACCACCACGTATCATCAAGATTGGGTGAAAAAAATATTTGCTGGTATTTTGGAAACTCGTTAATTCTTAGAAGCTTGGCAACCCCTCTCATTGAAAGTGCTTTTCCACAGTCTGTGCCAAGGGTTACTTGAAGAGTAAACAAACCATAGAGACAAAACTGAGAACTCCTTTATTTTGTCAAGTTTCAAAGAGCTACTACAAACCATGTTGGATTTAGACTTCCAAATTCATCTATCTATATAGGAGAGAACAGAGTGAAACCTAAATATAAAAACTGCTACTGTAGACGAACGCTTCAACCTAGAAGAACAAAAATTGGTGAGCCAAGTGGGATTTGTGTACTGATCATGACCACCAAGTATCATCAAGATTGGGTGAAAAAATATTTGCTGGTGTTTCGGAAACTCGTTATATCTTAGAAGCTTGGCAACCACTCTCAATGAAAGTGCTTTTCCACCTTCTGTAACTAGGGCTACTTGAAGAGGAATCAAACCATAGAGACAAAATTGAGTACTCCTTTATTTTGTCAAGTTTCAAAGAGCTACTACAAACCATGTTTGATTTAGATTTCCAAAGTCATCTATCTATGTAGGAGAGAACAGAGGGAAACCTAAATATAAAAACTGCTACTGTAGATGAACGCTTCAACCTAGAAGAACAAAATTTGGTGAGCCAAGTGGGATTTGTGAACTGATGATTTCCACCAAGTATCATCAAGATTGGGTGAAAAAATATTTGCTGGTATTTCGGAAAATCGTTATTTCTTAGAAGCTTGACAACCCCTCTCAATGAAAGTGCTTTTCTACAGTCTGTGCCTAGGGCTACTTGAATAGGAAACAAAGCATAGAGACAAAACTGAGAACTCCTTTATTTTGTCAAGTTTCAAATAGCTACTACAATCCATGTTGGATTTAGTGTTCCAAATTCATCTATCTATATAGGAGAGAGCAGAGGGACACCTAAATATAAAAACTGCTACTGTAGAGGACCGCTTCAACTTTTAAGAACAAAATTTTTTTGAGCCAAGTGGGATTTGTGTACTGATCATTACCACAACATATCATCCAGATTTGGTGAAAAAATATTTGCTGGTATTTCGGAAACTCGTAATTTCTCGGAAGCTTGGAAACCCCTTTCAATGAAAGTGCTTTTCGACAGTCTGTACCTAGGGCTACTTAAAGACGAAACAAACCATAGAGAGAAAACTGAGAACTACTTTATCTTGTCAAGTTTCAAATAGCTACTACAAACCATGTTGGATTTAGAGTTCCAAATTTATCCATCTATATAGGAGAGAACAGAGTGAAACCTAAATATAAAAACTGCTACTGTAGACGAACGCTTTAACCTAGAAGAACAAAATTTGATGAGCCAAGTGGAACTTGTGTACCGATCATTACCACCAAGTATCATCAAGATTGGGTGAAAAAATATTTGCTGGTATTTCGGAAACTCGTTATTTCTTAGTAGCTTGGCAACCCCTTTCAATGAAAGTGCTTTTCCACAGTCTTTGCCTAGGGCTACTTGAAGAGCAAACAAACCATAGAGAAAAAACTGAGAACTACTTTATTTTGTCAAGTTTCAAAGAGCTACTAAAAACCATGTTGGATTTAGAGTTCCAAATTCATCTATCTATATAGGAGAGACTGAGTGAAACCTAAAAATAAATACTGCTACTGTAAACGAACGCTTCAACCTAGAGAACAAAATTTGTGAGTCAGGTGGGAATTGTGTGCTTGTCATTACCCCCACGTATCATCCAGATTGGGTGAATAAGTATTTGCTGGTATTTCGGAAACTCGTAATTTCTTGGAAACTTCGCAACCCCTCTCAATGAAAGTGCTTTTCCACAGTCTGTGCCTAGGGCTACTTGAAGATGAAACAAACCATAGAGACAAAACTGAGAACTCCTTTATATTGTCAAGTTTCAAAGAGCTACTACAAACCATGATGGATTTAGAGTTCCAAATTCATCTATCTATATAGGAGAGAACAAAGTGAAACCTAAAAATAAAAACTGCTAATGTAAACGATCGCTTCAAACCAGAAGAACAAAATTTCGTGAGCCAAGTGAGATTTGTGTACTTGTCATTACCACCACGTATCATCCAGATTGGGTGAAACAATATTTGCTGGTATTTTGGAAACTCGTATTGTCTTGGAAGCTTGGCAACCCCTTTCAATGAAAGTGCTTTTCCACAGTCTCTGTTTAGGGCTACTTGAAGAGGAAACAAATCATAGAGACAAAACTGAGAACGACTTTTTTGTGTCAAGTTTCAAAGAGCTACTATAAACCATGTTGGATTTAGTGTTCCAAATTTTTTATCTATATAGAAGAGAACAGAGTAAAACCTAAAAATAAAAACTGCTAAAGTAAAAAAAAAACGCTTCAACCTAGAAGAGCAAAATTGTTGAGCCAAGTGGGATTTGTGTACTTGTCATTACCACGAGGTATCATCAAGATTGGGTGAAAAAATATTTGCTGGTATTTCGGAAACTCGTAATTTCTTGGAAGATTGGCAACCCCTTTCAATGAAAGTGCTTTACCACAGTCTCTGCTTAGGGCTACTTGAAGAGGAAACAAACCATAGAGACAAAACTGAGAACTCCTTTATTTTGTCAAGTTTCAAAGAGCTACTACAAACCATGTTGGATTTAGAGTTCCAAATTCATCTATAGGAGACAACAGAGGGAAACCTAAAAATATAAACTGCTACTGTAAACGAACGCTTCAAACTAGAAGAACAAAATTTGGTGAGTCAAGTGGGATTTGTGTACCGATCATTACCACCAAGTACCATCAAGATTGGGTGAAAAAATATTTGCTGGTGTTTCGGAAACTCGTTATTTCTTGGAAGCTTGGCAAACCCTTTCAATGAAAGTGCTTTTCCACAGTCTGTGACTAGGGCTACTTGAAGAGGAAACAAATCATAGAGACAAAACTGAGATCTACTTTATTTTATCAAGTTTCAAAGAGCTACTACAAACCATGTTGGATTTAGAGTTCCAAATTCATCTATCTATGTAAAAGAGAACAGAGTGAAACCTAAATATAAAAACTGCTACTGTAGAGGAACGCTTCAACCTAGAAGAACAAAATTTGGTGAGCAAAGTGGGGTTGTGTACTGATCATTACCACCAAGTATCATCAAGTTTGGGTGAAAAAATATTTGCTGGTATTTCGGAAACTCGTTATTTCTTAGAAGCGTGGCAACCCCTCTCAATGAAAGTGCTTTTCCACAGTCTTTGCCTAGGGTTACTTGAAGAGGAAACAAACCATAGAGACAAAACTGAGAACTACTTTATTTTGTCAAGTTTCAAAGAGCTACTAGAAACCATGTTGGATTTAGAGTTCCAAATTCATCTATCTATATAGGAGAGAACAGTGTGAAACCTAAAAATAAAAATTGCTACTGTAAACGAACGCTTCAACCTAGAAGAACAAAATTTGGTGAGCCAGGTGGGAATTGTGTGCTTGTCATTACCGCCACGTATCATCCAGATTGGGTGAATAAATATTTCCTGGTATTTCGAAAACTCGTAATTTCTTGGAAACTTGGCAAGCCCTTTCAATGAAAGTGCTTTTCCAAAGTCTCTGCTTAGGGCTACTTGAAGAGGAAACAAACCATAGAGACAAAACGAAGAACTGCTTTTTTTTTTCAAGTTTCAAAGAGCTACTACAAACCATGTTGGATTTAGAGTTCCAAATTAATCTATATTTATGGAAGAGAACGAAGTGAAACCTAAATATAAAAAATGCCACTGTAGACGAACGTTTTAACCTAGAAAAACAAAATTTGGTGAGCCAAGTGGAATTTGTGTACTGATCATTATCACCAAGTATCATCAAGATTGGGTGAAAAAATATTTGCTGGTATTTCAGAAACTCGTTATTTCTTAGAAGCTTGGCAACCCCTCTCAATGAAAGTGCTTTTCCACAGTCTGTGCGTAGGGCTACTTGAAGAGGAAACAAACCATAGAGACAAAACTGAGAACTCCTTTATTTTTTCAAGTTTCAAAGAACTACTACAAACCATGATGGATTTAGAGTTCCTAATTCATCTATCTATATAGGAGAGAAAAAAGTTAAACCTAAAAATAAAAACTGCTAATGTAAATGATCGCTTCAAACTAGAAGAACAAAATTTGGTAGCCAAGTGAGATTTGTGTACTTGTCATTACCACCACGTATCATCCAGATTGGGTGAAACAATATTTGCTGGAATTTCGGAAACTCGTAATTTCTTGGAAGCTTGGCAACCCCTTTCAATGAAAGTTCTTTCCCACAGTCTCTTTTTTGGGCTACTTGAAGAGGAAAAATATCATAGAGACAAAACTGAGAACTACTTTTTTGTGTCAATTTTCAAAGAGCTACTAGAAACCATGTTGGATTTAGAGTTCCTAATTCATCTATTGATATGGGAGAGAACAGAGGGAAACCTAAATATAAAAACTGCTACTGTAGAGGAACGCTTCAACCTAGAAGAACAAAATTTTTTGAGCCAAGTGGGATTTGTGTACTGATCATTACCACCAAGTATCATCAAGATTGGGTGAAAAAATATTTGCTGGTATTTCGGAAACTCGTTAATTCTTAGAAGCTTGGGAACCCCTGTCAATGAAAGTGCTTTTCCACAGTCTTGCCTAGGGCTAGTTGAGAAGGAAACAAACCATGGAGAGAAAACTGAGAACTACTTTATTTTGTCAAGTTTCAAAGAGCTACTACAAACAATTTTGGATTTAGAGTTCCAAATTCATCTATGTATATAGGAGACAACAGAGGGAAACCTAAAAATATAAACTGCTACTGTAAACGAACGCTTCAACCTAGAAGAACGAAATTTGGTGATTCAAGGGGGATTTGTGTACTGATCATTACCACCAAGTACCATCAAGATTGGGTGAGAAAATATTTGCTGGTATTTCAGAAACTCGTAATTTCTTGATGCTTGTCAACCCCTTTCAATGAAAGTGCTTTTCCACAGTCTCTGCTTAGGGCTACTTGAAGAGGAAACAAATCATAGAGACAAAACTGAGAACTACGTTTTTTGGGCAAGTTTTAAAGAGCTACTACAAACCATGTTGGATTTAGAGTTCCAAATTCATCTATCTATATAGGAGAGAATAGATGGAACCTAATGCTACTGTAAACGAGCGCTTCAAAGTAGAAGAACAAAATTTAGTGAGTCAAGTGGGATTTGTGAACTGATCATTATCATCAAGTATCATCAAGATTGGGTGGAAAAATATTTGCTGGTATTTCAGAAACTCGTTATTTCTTAGAATCTTGGCAACCCGTCTCAATGAAAGTGCTTTTCAACAGTCTGTGCCTAGTGCTACTTGAAGAGGAAACAAACCATAGAGACAAAACTCAGAACTACTTTTTTTTGGTCAAGTTTCAAAGAGCTACAACAAACCATGTTGGATTTAGAGTTCCAAATTCATCTATCTATATATGAGAGAACAGAGGGAAACCTAAATATAAAAACTGCTACTGTAGACGAACGCTTCAACCTAGAAGAACAAAATTTGGTGAGCCAAGTGGGATTTGTGTACTGATCATTACCACCAAGTATCATCAAGATTGGGTGAAAATATATTTGCTGGTATTTCGGAAATTCGTTATTTCTTAGAAGCTTGGCAACCCATCTCAATGAAAGGGCTTTTCCACAGTCTGTGCAGTGGGCTACCTGAAGAGGAAAGAAACCATAGAGACAAAACAAAGAACTCTTTGTTTTTTCAAGTTTCCAAGCGCTACTACAAACTATGTTGGATTTAGAGTTCCAAATTCATCTATCTATATAGGAGAGAACCGAGTGAAACCTAAATATAAAAACTGCTACTGTAGACGAACGCTTCAATTGAAGAACAAAATTTGCTGAGTCAAGTGGGATTTTTGTACCAATCATTACCACCAAGTATAATCAAGATTGGGTGAAAAATATTTGCTGGTATTTCGGAAACTCATTATTTCTTAGAAGCTTTCAACCCCTCTCAATGAAAGTGCTTTTCCACAGTCTGTGCCTAGGGCTACTTGAAGAGGAAACAAACCATAGAGACAAAACTGAGATCTACTTTATTTTATCAAGTTTCAAAGAGCTACTACAAACCATGTTGGATTTCAAGTTCCAAATTTATCTATCTATATAGGAGAGAACTGAGTGAAACCTAAATATAAATCTGCTACTGTAGACGAACGCTTCAACCTAGAAGAACAAAATTTATTGAGCCAAGTGGGGTGGTGTACTGATCATTACCACCAAGTATCATCAAGATTGGGTGAAAAAATATTTGCTGGTATTTCGGAAACTCGTTTTTTCTTAGAAGCTTGGCAAACCCCCTCAATGAAAGTGCTTTTCCACAGTCTTTGCCTAGGGCCACTTGAAGAGGAAACCAACCATAGAGACAAAACTGAGAACTACTTTTATCTGTCAAGTTTCAAAGAGCTACTACAAACCATGTTGGATTTAGAGTTCCAAATTCATCTATCTATATAGAAGATAACAGAGTGAAACCTAAAAATAAAACTGCTACTGTAACGGAACGCTTCAACCTAGAAGAACAAAATTTGGTTAGCCAGGTGGGATTTGTGTGCTTGTCATTACCACCAAGTATCATCCATATTGGGTGAATAAATATTTGCTGGTATTTTGAAAACTCGTAATTTCCTGGAAAATTGGTAACCCCTTTCAATGAAAGTGATTTTTCAAAGTCTCTGCTTAGGGCTACTTGAAGAGGAAACAAACCATAGAGACAAAACTGAGAACAACTTTTTTTTGTCAAGTTTCAAAGAGCTACTACAAACCATGTTGGATTTAGAGTTCCAAATTAATCTATCTTTATGGGAGAGAAACGAGTGAAACCTAAATATAAAAAATGCCACTGTAGACGAACGCTTCAACCTAGAAAAACAAAATTTGGTGAGCCAAGTGGATTTGTGTACTTGTCATTACCACCACGTACCTCAAGATTGGGTGAAAAAATATTGGGTGGTATTTCGGAAACTTGTAATTTCTTGGAAGCTTGGCAACCCCTTTCAATGAAAGGGCTTTTCCACAGTCTCTGCTTAGGGCTACGTGAAGAGGAAACAAACCATAGAGAAAAAACTGAGAACTACTTTATTTTATCAAGTATCAAAGAGCTACTAAAAACTATGTTGGATTTAGAGTTCCAAATTCTTCTATCTATATAGGAGAGAACAGAGTGAAACCTAAAAATAAAAACTGCTAAAGTAAAAAAAAAAAAAAAACGCTTCAACCTAGAAGAACAAAATTGTTGAGCCAAGTGGGATTTGTGGTACTTGTCATTACCACCACGTATCATCAAGATTGGGTGAAAAAATATTTGCTGGTATTTCGGAAACTCGTAATTTCTTGGAAGATTGGCAACCCCTTTCAATGAAAGTGCTTTACCACAGTCTCTGTTTCGGGCTACTTGAAGAGGAAACAAACCATAGAGACAAAACTGAGAACGACTTTTTTTGTCAAGCTTCAAAGAGCTACTACAAACCATGTTGGATTTAGAGTTCCTAATTCATCTATTGATATGGGAGAGAACAGAGGGAAACCTAAATATAAAAACTGCTACTGTAGAGGAACGCTTCAACCTAGAAGAACAAAATTTTTTGAGCCAAGTGGGATTTGTGTACTGATCATTACTACCAAGTATCATCAAGATTGTGTGAAAAAATATTTGCTGGTATTTCAGAAACTCGTTAATTCTTAGAAGCTTGGGAATCTCTCTCAATGAAAGTGTTTTTCCACAGTCTTGCCTAGGGCTAGTTGAAGAGGAAACAAACCATGGAGAGAAAACTGAGAACTCCTTTATTTTGTCAAGTTTCAATGAGCTACTACAAGACATGTTGGATTTAGAGTTCCAAATTCATCTATGTATATAGGAGACAACAGAGGGAAACCTAAAAATATAAACTGCTACTGTAAACGAACGCTTCAAACTAGAAGAACAAAATTTGGTGATTCAAGGGGGATTTGTGTACTGATCATTACCACCAAGTACCATCAAGATTGGGTGAGAAAATATTTGCTGGTATTTCAGAAACTCGTAATTTCTTGATGCTTGTCAACCCTTTCAATGAAAGTGCTTTTCCACATTCTCTGCTTAGGGCTACTTGAAGAGGAAACAAATCATAGAGACAAAACTGAGAACTACGTTTTTTTGGGCAAGTTTTAAAGAGCTACTACAAACCATGTTGGATTTAGAGTTCCAAATTCATCTATCTATATAGGAGAGAGTAGAAGGAAACCTAATGCTACTGTAAACGAGCGCTTCAAAGTAGAAGAACAAAATTTAGTGAGTCAAGTGGATTTGTGAACTGATCATTATCACCAAGTATCATCAAGATTGGGTGGAAAAATATTTGCTGGTATTTCGGAAACTCGTTATTTCTTAGAATCTTGGCAACCCGTCTCAATGAAAGTGCTTTTCAACAGTCTGTGCCTAGTGCTACTTGAAGAGGAAACAAACCATAGAGACAAAACTCAGAACTACTTTTTTTTGGTCAAGTTTCAAAGAGCTACTACAAACGATGTTGGATTTAGAGTTCCAAATTCATCTATCTATATATGAGAGAACAGAGGGAAACCTAAATATAAAAACTGCTACTGTAGATGAACGCTTCAACCTAGAAGAACAAAATTTGGTGAGCCAAGTGGGATTTGTGTACTGATCATTACCACCAAGTATCATCAAGATTGGGTGAAAATATATTTGCTGGTATTTCGGAAATTCGTTATTTCTTAGAAGCTTGGCAACCCATCTCAATGAAAGGGCTTTTCCACAGTCTGTGCAGAGGGCTACCTGAAGAGAAAACAAACCATAGAGACAAAACAAAGAACTCTTTTTGTTTTTTCAAGTTTCCAAGAGCTACTACAAACTATGTTGGATTTAGAGTTCCAAATTCATCTATCTATATAGGAGAGAACCGAGGGAAACCTAAATATAAAAACTGCTACTGTAGACGAACGCTTCAATCTTGAAGAACAAAATTTGGTGAGTCAAGTGGGATTTTTGTACCAATCATTACCACCAAGTATAATCAAGATTGGGTGAAAAAATATTTGCTGGTATTTCGGAAACTCATTATTTCTTAGAAGCTTTCAACCCCTCTCAATGAAAGTGCTTTTCCACAGTCTGTGCCTAGGGCTACTTGAAGAGGAAACAAACCATAGAGACAAAACTGAGATCTACTTTATTTTATCAAGTTTCAAAGAGCTACTACAAACCATGTTGGATTTCAAGTTCCAAATTTATCTATCTATATAGGAGAGAACTGAGTGAAACCTAAATATAAATCTGCTACTGTAGACGAACGCTTCAACCTAGAAAAACAAAATTTGGTGAGCCAAGTGGGATGGTGTACTGATCATTACCACCAAGTATCATCAAGATTGGGTGAAAAAATATTTGCTGGTATTTCGGAAACTCGTTTTTTCTTAGAAGCTTGGCAAACCCCCTCAATTAAAGTGCTTTTCCACAGTCTTTGCCTAGGGCCACTTGAAGAGGAAACCAACCATAGAGACAAAACTGAGAACTACTTTTATCTGTCAAGTTTCAAAGAGCTACTACAAACCATGTTGGATTTAGAGTTCCAAATTCATCTATCTATATAGAAGATAACAGAGTGAAACCTAAAAATAAAAACTGCTACTGTAACGGAACGCTTCAACCTAGAAGAACAAAATTTGGTTAGCCAGGTGGGATTTGTGTGCTTATCATTACCACCAAGTATCATCCATATTGGGTGAATAAATATTTGCTGGTATTTTGAAAACTCGTAATTTCTTGGAAGCTTGGCAACCCCTTTCAATGAAAGTGCTTTTCCACAGTCTCTGCTTAGGGCTACTTGAAGAGGAAACAAACCATAGAGACAAAACTGAGAACTCCTTTATTTTTTCAAGTTTCAAAGAGCTACTACAAACCATGTTGGTTTTAGAGTTCCAAATTCATCTATCTATATAGGAGAGAAGAGAGGGAAACTTAAAAATAAAAACTGCTACTGTAAACGAACGCTCCCACCTAGAAGAACAAAATTTGGTGAGCCAAGTGGGATGTGTGTACTTCTCATTACCACCACGTATCATCAAGATTGGGTGAAAAAATATTTGCCGGTATTTGGGAAAATCGTAATTTCTTGGAAGCTTGGCAACCCCTTTCAATGAAATTGCTTTTCCACAGTCTCTGCTTAGGGTACTTGAAGAGGAAACAAACCATAGAGACAAAACTGAGAACTACTTTATTTTGTCAAGTTTCATAGAGCTACTACAAACCATGTTGGATTTAGGGTTCCAAATTCATCTATCTATATAGCAGAGAACAGAGTGAAACCTAAATATAAAAACTGATACTGTAGACTAACGCTTCAACCTAGTAGAATAAAATTTGGTGAGCCAAGTGGGATTTGTGTACTGATCATTACCACCAAGTATCATCAAGATTTTGTGAAAAAATATTTGCTGGTTTTGGAAACTCGTTAATTCTTAGAAGCTTGTTAACCCCTCTCAATGAAAGTGCTCTTCCACAGTCTGTGCCAAGGGCTACTTGAAGAGGAAACAAACCATAGAGACAAAACTGAGAACTCCTTTATTTTGTCAAGTTTCAAAGAGCTACTACAAACCATGTTGGATTTAGAGTTCCCAATTCATCTATCTATATAGGAGAGAACAGAGGGAAACTTAAATATAAAAACTGCTACAGTAGACGAACGCTTCAACCTAGAAGAACAAAATTTGGTGAGGTAAGTGGGATTTGTGTACTGATCATGACCACCAAGTATCATCAAGATTGGATGAAAAAATATTTGCTGGTATTTCAGAAACTCATTATTTCTTAGAAGATTGGCAACCACTCTCAATGAAAATGCTTTTCCTCAGTCTCTGCTTAGGGCTACTTGAAGACAAAACAAATCATAGAGACAAAACTGAAGACTCCTTTATTTTGTCAAGTTTCAAAGAGCTACTACAAATCATGTTGGATTTAGACTTCCAAATACATCTATCTATATAGGAGAGAACAGAGTGAAACCTAAAAATAAAAAATGCTGCTGTAGACCCACGATTTAACCTAGAAGAACAAAATTTGGTTAGCCAATGGGATTTGTGTACTGATCATTACCACCAAGTATCATCAAGATTGGGTGAAAAAATACTTGCTGGTATTTCGGAAACTCGTTAATTCTTAGATGTTTGGCAACCCCTCTCAATATATGTGCTTTTCCACAGTCTGTGCCTAGGGCTACTTGAAGAGGAAACAAACCATAGAGACAAAACTGAGAACTACTTTATTTTGTCAAGTATCAAAGAGCTACTACAAACCATGTTGGA